>NC_007087.3:1356569-1366569 GCF_000004695.1 Dictyostelium discoideum AX4
TGTACTACTACTATTACTTTTACTTCCACTGTTATTAGTATTATTATTATTATAATTATTATTATTATTATTATTATTATTATTATTATTATTATTATTATTATTATTATTATTAATATTATTATTATTATTATTATTATTATTATTATTATTATTATTATTATTAGTAGTTGGAGGGAATGAATTTGGTGAAGCAAAAATTAATTCTTGTTTAATTTTTCTTGGTTGTTTATTCTCAGAGAAATATAAAGTTGAGGTTCTCTTATTAGGTGAAGTTTTAAATTTATCTGGTGAAGGTTCTGATGACCACCAACTTGGTAATTTTCGAGTTGGTGTTCTAACATTATTGTTATTTACATTTAAATTTGAGGTTGATTGATTTGGTGATACATTTGCACTTTTTGGTGAAGAGTTTGGTGAAGAAATTGAAGAGATTGAAGAAGGTGGCGAAAAATCAGGTGATATTGCATAGTATTGATTACAATGATTTACCAATGTAACAATATGTTTACATTTGCCATATGTTCTTGTACCAGATATACAATTACATGAGGTTCCTAAAATTGGTGATACCATATTATTATTATTATTATTATTATTATTATTATTATTATTATTGTTATAAGGTATAAGAGCATTTGATTGTTGAGGTTGAGGTTGTGATTGTGATTGAGGTTGTCTTATACGATATCTAATTGTAACAAAATAAGGTTGAGTACCAGTACCATTAATATATGATTCAACATTAATTGATTGTGGTGAATCTATAACTTTGATTTCAAAATGTGATATTCTATTTTCTTCTTGATAATAATCATAACCTCTTCTAATACTTGAATCATCAAATCCCATATTTTTCAATTGTAAATTTGTTACCCAATCAATTGATCCCTTTTCATCGAAATTAATTTTTATTTTTTCTTTTACAGTTGATGATGTGTTGGTGGTGGTATTAGTGGTGGTTGTTGCAGTATCAGTATCAATATCTTCAGGATATTCATCGTCAAAAATATCTTTTTGTTGTACAACTACTAATGCTTTACAATCGATATTATCATAATCAATATCAAACTCAAAGTCATCATCGTCACCCTCTTCTTCAATATCATCTTTTTTAATTGGAAAGAATACACCATGAACTTTACCAAATTCTAAGCTTTCTTCAGTTACTGATAATTCTTGTTCTTTTTGTGGTAATAATAAAATCTGTGGTTGTAAATTTGATAATGACATTTGTCTAAATTTTGAAAATAATGGTATACCTTTTTCAATATCAAAACTATTATTACTATCATTATTACCACCACAGTAATCTATAAATTTAATATTCTCTAAAAATGATGGCATCATTAATGAATTTTCAATTAAATTATTATTTCTATAAAATTAATAAAAAAGTTAGTATATATTTATTTATTTATTTATTTATTTATTTATTTATTTATTTATTTATTTATTTATTTATTATTTATTATTATTATTATTATTATTATTATTATTATTATTATTATTATTATTATTATTATTATTATTATTATTATTATTATTATTATTATTATTATTATTATTATTATTATTATTATTATTATTGTTATTGTTATTATTATTATTATTATTATTATAAATATTACATTTTACTTTCAGATTTCCAACTTTTACTATTTTGAAAGAATTTTGAAGCTAAACAAATATTAAAAGGTAAGGTTGAAATAGTTTTAATATCAGAATCATCAATGATGAAAATTGAAGATAATAATGAAATTTTATGACGATAATGAGCCCATGCAATTAAACCATAATCATTTGGAAATCTATAAAAATCTGATTCTGGTATATTATAAGGACAACTAAAATAATAAATTGGTGCTTTAACTTGATTTGATAAATTTGAAATTAATAATTTAATTGTATCCCTATATTGATTTAATATTGATACATTATCATTCTCTAAACAACTTAGTGGATATAATGAAACTTCATCAATTAATATTATAATTCTTTTACTATTATTATTATTGTTCTTATTATTATTACTATTATTCTTATTATTATTATTATTATTATTATTATTATTATTATTATTATTATTATTATTATTATTATTATTATCACCACCACTATTATCAAACCAATCCTTAATTGAAATATAAAATTCATCATTTTCATTTTCTTTTAATTTAATTCTATATGATGGGAGTACTGAATTTTGATTGAATTGTGATATTTTTTCAAATTCAAATATTGATCTTGCGTCAATGAATAATGCTATATTTTTAAATTTCTTTTCTATTAATTGATACCTTGAATTATAGGTTAGAGGAGTTGTAATATTTTTAACATATGTATAACCATCATGACTGAATGGTTGTTTAAATTCCAATTTAAATGTATCTAAATCAATCTTTGGTATTTTTTGTAAAGTAGAAGAGGAGTCAGAAGATGAAAATTCACAATCATACCAAACACTACTCCACTTTAATTGTAATTCACCACCACTTGGTTCAAAATTTAATAAAATGATTGATGAAATTGCAATTTGTGAACTTGAAATTGCACCAAGATAACTACTTCTTACTGTTGGTAAATGATTTGTATCATCAACAACAACATTTTTACCTTCTTTTAATGCTTTCAATACTAAACTTATAACTTTTTTAAATGATATTAAACTATTATTGTTATTGTTATTATTGTTGTTATTACTATTATCATTATCTGTTATAATATCACTATTTTGATGAAATAAGTCTTGTGCTGATATTCTTTGATGTGTATCTTTATAAATTGATTGATAATAAAATGTTTTACCACATGAACTTGGTCCACAAAAGAGTATAATTTCAGGTGCTCCCTTTACAAAATTAAATCTTTTTATTGGTTGTTGTTCATTTATTTGTGGTTTTGGTGGTGAATATTTAAAAATTTGTTGTTGTTGTTGTTGTTGAGGTTTTGTATGAGAATTTGTTGATAGATTTGTTATCATTCTAGAATATATAATAAAACATATAAATAAATTGTAAAAAAAAAAAAACAAAGAAAGATATTTACAAATAATAAAATAAAATAATAAAAACAAAAAAAAAAAAAATAAAATAATATAAAAAAAAAAACAATTAAAAAAATAAAAAAAATAAAAAAAATAAAAAAACTCAATTTAAATTTTCTAAGAAAAATAATGATTTCAAAAAAAAAAAGATATTTTTTGAAAAATTGTAAAAATAAATAAATAAATTTTAGGTAAAAAAATTATAATTTTTTAAAATATGTATTTTATAATATTAAAAATAATACTATATTTTATTAGAGAATAAATAAATAGTTAATTATTAATTATTTTGTTGTATTTGTTGATTATTAATTTGTTGTTGTTGTTGTTGTTGCTGTTGTTGTATTTGAATTTGTTGAATTTGTTGTGTTGTCAATTGTTGTTGCGCATTTGCAGCTTGTTCACTATCGATATCTAAAAATGATAAAATCCAATGATCCTCTTCATTTGAACCAGTCATTGGGTTTGGATATGAACTACCATTTCCTCCACTTAATAATGGTGTTAAAAATTGATTGTTATTATTATTATTATTATTATTATTGTTATTGTTATTATTATTTAAATTGCTATTTATTGATTGTGGTACTTGGAACTTATCTACATTGCCACTACTTGTAGTTGTAGTAGTAGTGGTAGTGGTAGTAGTATTATTATTGTTATTATTGCTATTATTATTATTATTATTATTATTATTATTATTATTATTAATATTATTAATATTATTATTGTTGGTTTCTTCATTCTTTGGTTTTGTTGGAGTTGTTTGAGACTGTGATGATTGGGTGTTATCATTATTTGGTTGTTTAGTTGATTGAGAAGTTGGTGAAGAATCTGAAAAATCATTCATTTGTTGATTTGCTGCCTGATCAATAAAAGGTACTTGACCTGGTGATGAGTTTTGTTCCGCTTTGATTGGTGGTGATGGTTTATTGCTGTTATTATTATTATTATTATTATTAGTATTATTATTATTATTATTATTATTATTATTATTATTATTATTATTATTATTATTATTATTATTATTATCTGCGCTTGAGGATTTTGGTGAATTTTGTTGTTGTTGTGATGGTTGTTGTTGTATTTGTTGTTGTTGTAGTAAAGGTTGTTGTATTTGTTGTTGATGTTGTTGTTGTTGTTGTTGTTGTTGTTGTTGTTGTTGTTGTTGTTGTTGTTGTTGTTGTTGTTGTGGTTGTTGTTGTTGTTGTTGTTGTGGTTGTTGTTGTTGTTGCTGAGGTTGGTGTTGTTGTTGAGGTTGTTGTTGTTGTTGGTGTTGTTGAGGTTGTTGTTGTTGGTGTTGTTGAGGTTGTTGTTGTTGAGGTTGTTGTTGGTGTTGTTGTTGTAGTTGTTGAAGTTGTTGTTGTTGTTGTTGTTGTTGTTGTTGTTGTTGTTGTTGTTGTTGTTGTTGTTGTTGTTGTTGCATCGATTGTGATTGAGGTAAAGGTGGTGGTTGCATTTGTTGTTGTTGTTGTGGAGGAGGTGGTGGTTGCATTTGCATCATTTGATTATGAATTTGTTGTTGTTGTTGTTGTTGTTGTTGTTGTTGTTGTTGTTGTTGTTGATGCATCATATGGTTATGTTGCATGTAATTTTGTTGAATTTGTTGTTGATGTACAGTTTCATATTGACCATAAGACATATGTCTTCTTTGATCAATACCATTTGAATTTTGAATATTATTTAAAAGTGAACTTTGATCAATTTGACCATATGGCGAATATGAATGTCTTCTCTGTTCATTTTGCATATTTATAATTGCACTCATATCATATTGTGCATAGGGTATTGGCCCTGCTCTACCATTATTATTATTATTATTATTATTATTAATGTTATTGTTGTTATTGTTATTGTTATTATTGTTATTATTATTATTATTATTATTATTATTATTATTATAATCTTCGTTATTTAAAACTGGTGTTGAATTAGGTGATATTTGATTTGCATTAACAATGGGTGAACTGTTTGGTTGTGGTGGTTGCATTGAATTATTACTACCACTCGATGATAATAAATTATTATTAGTATTACCATTTAACATATAAGGTGAATAAGAATGTGCCCTTCTTTGATCATCAATTTGACTTTGAATTTGTTGTTGTTGTTGTTGTAATTGTTGTTGATGTTGTTGTTGTTGTTCAAATGAATTCATTGAATGTCTTCTTTGGTCTTCTACTAAATTTGGCGATGATAAATTCAATTTATTTGCCAACACTTTATCGGATGATTGTTCTTTTAATGATTGTTGTTGTTGCTGTTGTTGTTGTTGTTGTTGTTGTTGTACTGGTGAATTATTATTTGATTGTCTATTACCATTATCTTCAGATGATACAGATGATAATGTTGTAGTGGTAGTTGTTGTCGATGATGATGATGATGATGATGGGTTTGTTGAAGTTGTGGTTGTAGTTGTTGTTGATCTATTGCCAGCAATATTAATTTTAATTTTACCTTTTGGAGAAGAGTTACCATTGATTGTAGATTTACCTTTTGGTGATTGTGCAATTGATAATGATGTTATATTTGGTGTTGCAGTGGTTGATGATGGTAATTCTTGAGTTGAATCATTTCCGCCACCACCATTTATTTCATTATCACTGGTTCTTTTAAATTTCTTTTGTGGTGCAGGAACTTGTCTATCAGAATTACTCATGATATTATTATTGTTATTACCCATATTATTCATGTTTGGTGAATTTGAATTGGATAATTTAAATGATGAAAAACCTTGACCTGGTACGGCAGGGCTATTTGAACTATTATTCATATGATTATTCATATGACTATTCATATGATTATTATTATTGTTATTGTTGTTATTATTATTATTATTATTATTACTTAATGGAACAGCATGTACATTTGAAGATGCTTCATCAGCACCTTCAGATAACATGAATTCAATACATTTTAAAACTTGTTTAACACGCATTTCACAATCCAAATCTGATAAAATCTTTGGTAAACACTTATTATAAGTTGGATTATATGTCATAACTGATGGATTATTATTATTTGGTGTTGCCATTGATGTTGATGATGTTGTTGGTGTATTGGTTATCATTGTTGACGATGTTGATTGTTGTAGTGGTTGTAATTGTTGTTGTTGTTGTTGTTGTGGTTGTTGTTGAGCTTGTTGTTGTAGTTGTTGAGCTTGTTGTTGTTGTTGAATTTGTTGTTGGATTTGTTGTTGGTGTGGTTGTTGATGTTGTTGGATTTGTTGATGGTGTTGTTGTTGATGTTGTTGTTGGTGATGTTGTTGTTGGTGATGGTGGTGTTGTTGTTGCATTGGTTGTTGCATTAAAATTTGAGGTGGTTGTTGGAGTCCTAATCCATTTGGGACTACATTCATCATTTGTGGAGTTAGTTGTGGATTCATTTTTTTTTTTTTTTTTTTTTTTTTTTTTTTTTTTTTTTTTTTTTTTGGTTATTAAAAAAAAAAAAAGGGGGGAAAGTTTTAAAGATGTTTTTTATGTGAATGAGAGTGGATTATACAATGATTAAAATTATTGAATTTTATTATTATATTTTTTCTCTCTATGATTTATGTTTATATAAAAATGAAAAAAAAAAAAATAAAAAAAAAAAAAGGTTTGTGTGGGGAAAATAAAAAAAAAAAATTGATAAAGAATTAGTATAAAATTATTTTGGTTTAAATCTGAAAAAAAAAAAAAAAAAAAAAAAAAATCTTTAGATTTGGGGCAATATTGGAGAGAAATCTAAAACTTTTTTTATTTTATTTTCAATTTTTTTTTTTTTTTTATATATAAATTGATGGTAATCCAAAAATAAAAAAAAAAAAAAAGGAAAGATTTAGATTGGTAATGATTTGGAAATCTTACTTTTTTTGATTTTTTTTTTTTTATTTGATTTTTTTTTTGATTTTTTATAATTATTACTATTATTTTAATTCCAAAAAAAAACTATGATAAATTGAATCAAATAACTATTTTAAAATAATACAAATTTTATTTGAAACACCAATAAAAATTGGAATTTTTTTTTTTTTTTTTTTTTTTTTTTTTTTTTTTTTTTTTTTCTCGAATATAATTAATTTAAAAAATAAAAAAATTTTAATAAAAAGGTTTGTAGTTTAATAATACTATTATGATAAATTTGTAATTATATTATTACTATTGTTTTCTGTGTTTTGGTTGGAGATATAATGTGATGCTTTTTTTTTTTTTTTTCTTATTTTTTATTTTTTTTTTTTTTATTTTTTTTTTTTGGTTTTCAAAATTAAATAAAATAAATAAATTTTAAAAGAAAAAATGATTGATGATGGTAATATTAAGAAAAAAAAAAAATTAAAAAAAAAATTAAAAAAATAATAAATTAAAAATATTATTTTTTAAATTAAATTTATTTGCACTTAATTGAGATAGAGAGAACCCATAAAAATTATTTGTGTTTTTTTTTTTTTTTTTTTTTTTGTGTGGGAAAGTGGGGTGTTGGTGTGTGAATTAAATTTATAAATGTATATATTTATATAATTGTATTTGTATATCTTTGTGTGAGTGTGTGAATTTGTGTTAAAAAGAGAGAAACAAAAAAAAAAAAAAAAAAAAAGGATAAATTTAGAAGTATGTGTTTTATGAGTGTTGATTTTTTTTTATTTTTTTTTTTTTTTTTATTTTTTTATTTTTTATTTTTTTTATTAATATTATTTATTTTAAGAGTGTGTTGCTTCAAAAAAAAAAAAAAAAAAAAAATAATAAAAAATAAAAAATAAAATAAAAAAAAAAAAATAATAAAATAATTAAATTTTTTTTTTTTTTTTTTTTATTATGATAAAGGTTAAGACATATACTTTTTTCATTCAAATATTTTAATATTAAAAATATTTAATGGGGGATTTTAATGAATTGTTTTATAAAAAAAAAAATAAAAAAAAAATAAAAATAAAAAAAAAAAAAAAAAAACCAAAAATATTTGGCAAACTACAAATTTCAAAACAAAGATATATCAATTTTTAGCGGTGGGGGTATATAAAAAATAAAATAAAATAAAATAAAAAAAATAATTTGGATTGTGATGTTGGAGTGTTTTATTGTTATTTCACTTTTTTAAAATTTTTTAAAACTATTTTTATTGCTAATTAGAAAAAGGTACAAAAAAAAAAAAAAAAATAATAAAAAAAATAAAAAATAAGACATTAAACAATGTATTAAATAATAAATAAAAATATTTTAAAATTAAGTGTTATGCGTGTGTATATATTCGATTTTTATTTTAGTACTTAGTACTTAGTATTAAGTATTTTTTTTTTTTTTTTTTTTTTTTTTTTTTTTTTTTTTTTTTTTTTTTTTTTTAATCCCTTTCTGTCAATAGATGATTACTGATTTAATTAATAAAAATGGGTGAAAATATCTATATTTTGTAATATTATATTAAACAATATTATATTTTGTAAATCTGTTGTTTATACTAAATAAATATATAATATATGAATAAATAAACATATGTATATATAGTGCAAAGAGTATTACAATAATATTATTGTTGTTATTATTATTGTGGTATCGTGAGGTTTATTTAAAAGGCGTATATTTTTAGTATTTTTTATTGGTTTATTTTTTTATTTATTTATCTGTCATCTATTTCCATTTTTATCAATTATTATTATTATTTTTATTTATTTTTTCAAATTATTACTATTTACTATTTACAATTTTTTTTTTTTGAAATATTTTGATCTATTTTCTATTTATATTGAATTCTTTAACAAATTTTTCTTGACATGCTGTAAATTCTTTTAAAATATCCGAACAATTTAAAAAATGATCCTTATTATTTGATAAACATTGAATTAAATTTTTTTCTTTTTCAATACATTTTGAAACCACTTTTTCTTTTCTATTTTTTATTTTATTTTATTTTTATAATATTACATATATATATATATATAAAATTCAGAGTATGTTTGTATTATGTATGTTATTTGTTTAAGTATGAGTGTATGTGTAACATATAATAAAAATTATTTTTAAAATAATTTATTCCAAAAAAAAAAAATAAAAAATAAAATAAAAAATAAAAAAAAAAAAAAAAAAAAAAAATATTTAGAATTAATTTATTTATTACAATATTATAAAATAAAACTAGTTTATTTATTTTAAAACATACATTAAAAATTGATTAAAAATTTCAAAATGTTGATTTTCAATTTTTTTCATTTCTTCATTGCTTTTATTAAAAACTTTTGAAATATCATTTTTAAATTCATTTAAAACATTATCATCAATAATTAATCTATCATTGTCACCCATAATTTGTGCATTTGTAATTGTTGTTATATTATCTATTGCTACTGAATTATCTTCCATGATTATGTGTGTGTGCTGGTGGTAGTGATTAAACGAAAAATGAAATGAAAAAAAATAAAAAAAAATAAAAAATTATGGAGAAAAAAAAAAATTTGAAAAAAAAAAAAAAAAAAAAAAAAAAATTCTAATTATTACCCATTAATGGATATAAAAATATATATTTATATTTAAATTTATATTGCTTTTTGTATGTAATTTTTTAAATATATAATAATTTTATTTTATTTTATTTTTATTTTTATTTTTTTTGTTTATTTTTTTTATTTTTTATTTTTTTATTTTCATTTTCATTTTTAATTTTTTTTTTTTTTATTTTTTTTTAATTTGATTCAAGTACAAATGATGTACATTTTTTAATGATTTCAATTGATTGTTTAATTTGATCAGAAGATAAATTTGAAGAAACAGAGATACGAATTGATGGTTTTGGAATGAATTTTTCAGCAGAAACATATTTAGCACGAGTTAATAATAAACCATAATCCATTGCTTTATCGACAATCTTTTGTAATAATAATTCATCATTTATTCTATTTGATTTATTTGATTTTGAATCTAATAGGGATAAATGAATAACAGGTGAAATTGGTAAAGAAGTGATCTCCAATAACCCATTTAATGC
>NC_007087.3:1369069-1409069 GCF_000004695.1 Dictyostelium discoideum AX4
TTTTTTTTTTTTTTTTTTTTTTTTTTTTTTAAAAAAAAATTAATAATAATAATTACTATTTGTTGATAAAAGTGATAAAGTTATAGCAGCATTAATTGCAATTTGAATACAATGATCATTTTTATCAGTTATAATATTTTTTAAAGGATTAATACCACCAACTTTAATGATTGCAATTTGATTTTCAATATTTTCAGCCAAGAATGATAAAGTGGCAGTAGTATGAAGTAGTACTTTTTCAGAGGAAGAATTTAACATTAAAACCAATGGTGGTAAAGCACCACATTCCACTACTTTTCTTTGATACTTTTGGTGAAATGCCAATATCGATAATGCTTGTGAAGAAGTCTCTTGCAAGAAAACATCATCTTGCAATGCGATAGCAATGAATGATTGCAAACCACCACCTTGTACAACTTGGTCACGTGATAGCGGATTCTTTGTTAAATTTAATAATACTATGGAACTGGAATTCTTGATTTGTATATTATAACTTCTAGACATCTTTATTAAAATTGGTAAACATTTATCTGCCAATTCTGTCTTTACTACAATATTCTCTTCACAACTTAAATATTGAAAACATATACAAACATTTAAAAAACTTTCAAAATCTTCGTCATGAATAATTAATTGTTGATCATTATATTCTTCTTCTTCCTCCCCTTCTCTCTCTTCTTTTTCTCCTCTTCCACTTTTTCCTCCTCTATTTTTATTATTATTATTATTTACATTTTTATTATTAAAATTATTATTACTATCTCTACTTTTATTTTCAAAATTATTTTGATCAACATTTGATGAACTATTATTATTATATTGATTTTTAAAACTATCTAATAAATAATTTACTAATAAATTTAAAAAATTTGCTTCAAGTATATCAATTCTTGAAATATCTATATATATATGTATATTATTTTTAGTTTGTATGATTAATAAAAAAATTAAAATTTTTTTTTAAAATTTTTTTTTTATTTTTAATTTACACATACCACATTCAGATAAATTTGCAATTGCTCTTGTTAAATGTTTATATACAATAGAGTTGCCATTATAGAATAAAGATGATAATGGTGTTAAGAAACCTCTAATGATCATCTTTCTTGCTAATGAGTCAGTACTTAAATTACAGAATCCTTTTGCAGCTTCAATTTTATTTTTAATTTCATTTGATTGTGCAAGTTTTGAATAAGTTGTTAAATCTGAACATCTATTACAAATTCTAACTGGTTTATTATAGTGTAATTGTGGTAATGATTGTCTTTTACTTGTACAATTATTACAAAATAAATTACCACAACCTCTACAATGATGTCTTCTTAATAGTGTATTAAATTGTGATTGACAATTTAAACAACATTCTTCTTGATGATCAGGTACCCATATTGGTCTCCATATCTTTTGAAGATTGTTATCTGTATTATTATTTAAATTATTATTATTATTATTATTATTATTTAAATTGTTATTATTGTTGTTGTTGTTTTTATTGTTGGTATTATTTACAGTTGAAGGGGATGATGATGAAGATGATGATGATAATGATAATGAAGAAGAGGAAGAATAAGAATGTGATGATCCTAATACTGCTCCCGTAGTTCCTGTAGTTGATGATGTTGACATTTAATTCCTATTTTTTATATATTTTTTTTTTTTTTTTTTTTTTTTTTTTTTTTTTTTTTAATTATATTGTCGCAAGTGTCAAATTTTAATTTTTATTATTTATTTGTTTGATTGAGGTGTGTGAGTGTGAGTGTGGGTGTGGTTGGGATGGAATCCAAAAAATTTAATTTTTTTTTTTTTTTTATTTTTTATTTTTTGAAATTTTGATTGTGTTGTGGTAGTGTTTTATTTTTATTTTTTTATTTTTTATTTTATTTTTTATTTTTAAAAATTTTATTTTTAACTTTTTTTTTATAATTATTATTATTATTATTATTATTATTACTGCTATTAATTTATTTTTGGTATTGTTTGGAAAAAAAAAAAAAAGAGAAATCAAAACGTGAAAATATATATAAAAAATTTAAATTGGCAAATAAAACAAAAGAAACTTTAAGTAACTGTATATGACAGTATGGAAAATAGAAAATTTGATTCTTTTGAATTTTTTTTGAATTTTTTTTTTTTTATTTTGTTTTATTTTATTTTTTTATTTTAATTTTTTTTTATTTTTTTTTAAAAAAAAAAAAAAAAAAAAAAATCAAATAAAAAAAAAAATTAAAAAAAAAAAGATTTATCTGCAAAGATGAGGGTTTCTATAAAATTTTTCAAATTCTTTTTTTTTTTTTTTTTTTTTTTTTTTTAAAATAATAATTCTATTTATAAAATTTAAATTAGATTTCTTTAAAGAATGTCCGATTATTTTTCTTTTTTATTTTTTTTTAATTTTTTTTTTTTTATTTTTTTATTTTTTTTTTTCAGTCAAATAAATAAAATGGTGTTCCAAAAAAAGTGATAGGAGAGCAAGTACGAATATTTGCATTTAATGAATTAATTTTTTCAATATCATCATTTGATAATTGGAAGTCAAAAATATTGAAATTTTCAATGATACGAGAATGATTTCCAGATTTTGGAATAGCTGCAATACCTCTTTGATTTAACCATTTAAAAATAACATTTGCAACTGATTTTTTATATTTACCAGCTATTGATTTTAGGATTTTATTACTAAAAAAATCACATTTACCTTGGCCTAATGGACTATATGCAACTAATTTAATTTCATATTTATCACAATATTCTTGTAATTTAAATTGAGTTAAGTATGGATGAATTTCAACTTGATTTACAACTGGTTTAATTTTTGCATATGTTAAAAGATCAACTAAATTTTGAACATTAAAATTTGAAACACCAATAGATTTTACTAAACCAAGTTCAACTAGTTTTTCCATTTCTTGCCAAGTTTCACGAATTGATACTGGTGCAATTATTGGATTGCCATTTTGATCTCTTAATGGTTCAATTGTCAATCCTAATGGATTTGAATTTTCAAACGCAATTGGCCAATGAATTAAATATAAATCTAAATAACCAATTCCTAAATCCTCAATTGTCTTTACACAATGTTTAACAACCAAGTTTGAATTATGACATGAATTCCAAAGTTTACTTGTATAAAATATATCTTCTCTTTTAATTTCACCCTCTTTAAAGATCTCTTTTAAAGAATTTCCAATCACTTTTTCATTACCATAAAATGCAGCACCATCAATATGTCTATATCCTTTTTTTTTATTATTATTTTTTTTTTTTTAAATATAATTAATTATTTTTTAATTATTCCTAAGATTGGAATAAAATTTTAAAAATTACCATTTTTTAAAGCATTGTTAATAGCATCCCCAACTTCACCAGGATTTTCACTATAATATGTCCCAAGACCAATTGATGGTATTTGATTTCCATCATTTAATTTAAAATTATTATTATTATAATTGGTATTATTATTATAATTATTTTGAAACATTTTAATTAATTATAATAAATTATAAGAAAAAAAAAAAAGAATTTATTAAAGAAACAAATTTATTTTTTTTTTTAATATTTAAATTTTAGTTTAAACATATTACATATTTTATGTCCTTTTATAAAAATTAAAAATAATTATCACCAAATTATAACTTTCAGATATAAAAAAAATTAAAAAAGTAAATTACAAGAAAATTGTGTTTAACACGAGCATAGAATTAATTTTTTTTTTTTTTTTCCAAAATAAAATTTTTTTTAAAAATTAATTTTAATTAATTATTGAATTTATTAATAGATAGAATATAATAAAAAAAATACTTTTAGTACATGAACCACAATACTGATGGATTTGAATTTTCAAATGCAATTGGCCAATGAATTAAATATAAATCTAAATAACTAATTCCTAAATCCTCAATTGTCTTTTTACAATGTTTAATAACTAATTTGAATTATAACATGAATTCCAAAGTTTACTTGTATTCTCTTTTAATTTCACCCTCTTCAAAAATTTCTTTTAATGAAATTCCAATCACTTTTTCATTACGATAAATTGCAGCACCATCAATATGTATATATCCTTTTTTTTTTTTTTTTTTTTTTTAAAAATTTATAAAAAAAAAATTATTTTTTTAAAAATTCTTAAGATTGGCGGTAAAAAATTTTAAAATTACTATTTATGAACATTTTGTGATTAAAAAGAATAAAAAACAGTTAAATTAAAATTTTTTTTTTTTTTTTTTGTGCGGAAATTTCCAATTCCTAAATGTTTAATTGTATTTTGACAATGTATAATAACTAATTATGGCATGTTGTTGAACATTATCACCATAATTTATTATATAGTTTAAAATTTTATAAAATAATTAAAATAGCGGCCTAAAATAAAAATAATTAAATTATAATATTAATGAATGTAAATTATATGAATAATGATTCTTATTTAATTTTTTTTTTTTTTTATATTTAGTTTCCGAAGCGACTGAGAAAATTATAAAATTTTGACACATAATTTATTATCGTATGAGGGTGAGAACGAATCTAATTATAGTACTTTGATAATACATAATTATGTTGATACAAATCTAATTGTAGTATTTTGATAATATATATTTATATTGAAAAGGTATGTATTCCAAAGCTTTTTAACAAAACTGCAACAACGCTATATTTATATATATCTTCTATCTTAATTTTGTCCTTTTCGAAACTAATAAAAAAAGAAATCTGTTTAATTGTTTTTATTTTTAAAAATAAAAAAAAGAAATAAGGGTTAATAATAATAATAATAATATTAAAAAAAAAAAAAATTTGAATTTTTAAATTGAAAACAATTTCCTTTTTTCTTTTTTTCTTATATAAATGGACTTTTATATTTATTTTTAATTTTATTTATTTATTTATTTTTTATAATTTTTTTTTAATCAAATAATGGAATATTCCAAAAACTAAATGGGCAATAAGCACGAAAATTTGAATTTAATGAATTAATTTTTTCAATATCATCATTTGATAATTGGAATTCAAAAATATTAAAATTTTAAATTATATGAGAATGATTTGCAGATTTTGGAATAGCTGCAATACCTCTTTGATTTAACCATTTAAAAATAACATTTGCAACTGATTTTTTATATTTATCAGCTATTGATTTTAGGATTTCATTATTAAAAAAATCACATTTACCTCTACTTAATGGACTATATGCAGCTAATTTAATTTCATATTTATCACAATATTCTTGTAATTTTAGTTAAGTTAAGTATGGATGAATTTCAACTTGATTTACAAATGGTTTAGTTTTTGCATATGTTAAAATTTGAAACACCAATTGATTTTACTAAACCAAGTTCAACTAATTTTTCCATTTCTTGCCAAGTTTCACGAATTGATATTGGTGCAATTTTTTGATAACCATTTTCATCTTTTATCCAATCAATTGTAACATCTGATGGATTTGCATTTTTAAATGCAATTGGCCAATGAATTAAATATAAATCTAAATAACCAATTCCTAAATCCTCAATTGTCTTTTCACAATGTTTAATAACTAAATTTGAATTATGACATGAATTCCATACTTGTATAAAATATATCTTCTCTTTTAATTTCACACTCTTCAAAAATTTCTTTTAATGAATTTCCAATAACTTTTTCATTCCTATAAAATGCAGCACCATCAATATGTCTATATCCTTTTTTTTTTTTTTTTTTTTTTTTTTTTTTTTTTTGAATAAAATTTAATAATATCTCCTCTTTTGAACTAATATCATTTTATTTATAGTTAATGATTATATAAATTAAAAAATTAACATAGAAGATCAAAAATTAATTATTAAAATATTTAAGGAAATTAATTTTTGAAAATATTAAAAAAAGATAAAAAAATAAAATAAAAAAAGAAAAAAAAAATAAAATAAAATTAAAAAAATAATTAATTCATTGCCAATACAAAATATTTTTTTTTGTTTTTTAATTTTTTTTATCAAATCAAATTATTAAATTTTCATTCACTTTTTTTTTTTATTTTTTTTTTTTTTTATTTTTTTAATTTTTTTTTTTTTATTTTTTAAAATTACAAATAAAAACAACACATACATCACCACAGCACTCACAAAAAATAGAAAGAAATAAATAAATAAATAAAATAAAATAAAACAATAATAATAATAATAAAAATTATTAAATAATAGTAATAATAAAATAATTATGTCAATTTTTGCGTATAGCATATTGGCTGGATTAGCACCATTATTATCATCATCAATTCCTTTTTTCACATTAAGGAATAGAAATATAAATGCATCAGTGTTTCATATACTGTTGTGTATATCAGCAGGTTTATTATTTGCAGTTGCTTCACTAGAGCTAATACCAGAATCTATGAATTTAGCACTTAGATCATTTGAAGAATCAACAAAAACACAAACATCACTTAAATCAACTACAACAAAAACAACAACAACAACAACAACAATTGGTAATATAAAACTTCAAAAGAGTTTTATAAGTAATAGTGAAGATAGTTTAAATGAATTTCATAGTTTAGACAATGAAATTAATAAACCTCCAATTGAAGGTTTAAATTTAAATAATTTAAATCAAGCAACAAACTTGGATAATAATGAAGAAGATAATGATAATTTAGATAATGATGGTGAAAATGAGATTGAAAATGATCATGACCATGATCACCAAGAAGATGAAGGTGGTGATAATGATCATGATCATGAAAGTGAAGAAAAGAAAGAATTTTTAAAAATTCCAATGTATGGTATTGGGTTTGGTTTTGCAATTTTAATTATAGTAGAATCAATATTTAGTTCAATTGATGGTGGTGGTGGTGGTGGTGGTCATCATTCTCATAGTCATGGTTCATTATCATCCTCTTCATCAAATGATGTAATTAGTGATTATATTAGTAATAATAATAGTAATAATATTAATAATAATGATGATGATAATAATAATAATAATAATAATAATGATGATGATGACGATAGTGTCGAATTATTAGAAAGAAATGTTGTAAATAAAGATAATAGTAATAATATTAATAATATTAATAATAATAATGATGATGAAGATATTATAGTAATAAATAAAAGTATTGAAAATACTCCAAATATAGCATCCCCAGTTATGAATAAAGATAATAATAATAATGATAAAGATAAAAATAGGAATAGTAATAAATCAGATATTAAAAATAGTGGTAGTATTAATAATGGTAATAATAGCGGTAATAATAATAATAATAATAAATCCAAATTAACAATCACAACTTTCATTGCATTATCAATTCATTCATTCGTTGATGGTGTTGTAATTTCAAGTGCATTTTCTTCATCACCTCATGTTGGTGCACGTGTTGCATTAGCAATTGTTATTCATAAAATACCTGATGGTCTGGTTTTAAGTTCACTAATTTTATCACAAAAGAAATTTAATAGTGTAAGTTTATATTTTTTTTTTTTTTTTTTTTTTTTTTTTTTCTAATCCATAAATATTAATTAATAATTTTTTTTTTTTTTTTTTTTTTTTATAAATTAAAATTAAAAGGGAATTTTTTCAAATCCATTTTTTTATTTCCTTTTAATTTCATGTATGACACCTTTAGGTTCATTTATAAGTAGTTTTTTATTTGGTGGATTATCATTATCAAGTGGAGCATTCGTATTGGGATTTGGTGCTGGTACATTTATATATATTACTTCAACTGCAATTCTACCAGAAATATTATCAAATCAAATAGTAAAGAAAAGTACCTCTTTATTCTCAATATTTTTAGGTTATTTATTATTCATTTTCCTAGATTCACAATTTCATGGTGCTCATTAAATTAATTTATTTAATTAAAATAATTATTAACACAATAAAATTAAATATTTAATTTTTTTTTTTTTTTCATTTTTTACACAAATATATATATTTATAATTTTATTTATTTTATTAATTTTATTTTAAAAAAAAAAGATAAAATTTGATTTTAAAAAAAAAAATCTAAAAAAAAAAAAAAAAAAAAAAAAAAAATCAAAACCAAAAATGGAAAAAATTGATGCAATGGGAAATTTAAAATTGTTATTGATTTATTTGAATTTTTTTAATTTTTCATTAACGAAAAAAAATAAAAAATAAAAAAACATTAAAAAATATGAAAAAAAAAAAAAAAAAATCAAAAAAAAAAAAAAAAACTAAACGACACAACGTTTAATATTGATATTTTTTTATCATATAAAAATAAATAAATAATAATAAAAATAAAATATTAAAAGATAAATGTTTTAATTATTTATTTATTTATAAAATTTTTATTTATTTATTTTTTTTATTTAGATCATCCTTTCCTTTTAGAAAAGAAATAAAAAAAAAAAACCAAAACAAAAATAAAAATAAAAAAAAGAGATAAAAAAAAAATAAAAATAAGAGATAAATAAAAAAAAAATGGTAGATTCATGTTGTAATACAAATGATACAATAAATGCAGTATTTCATCATATAAATAAACATAAAAAAGGAGATTTAAAAGAATGTTTATTATCAGCTATTAGAGGATTTAGAAATGGTGTTTTAACAGGTGTTAGAATTAGAATACCATATATTTTCCAAGCGGTGATTTATGCGGTATTAGCAGGTGGTGAAGAGAAATCAATTGGTAGAGTTAAATTTGTAATTAAACAAATGTTTTATCATGGTAAAAATCTTGGTATGTTTGTTGGTATCTATAAGAGTATTTGTTGTATACTTCGTAATATTGGTATTAAAGGTGGTATCGATAGTTTAGTAGCAGGTTTCATTGGTGGTTATTATGCATTTGGTGAATCAAAATCCGTTAGTGGTAGTGTAAATAATCAAATCGTTTTATACCTTTTCGCTCGTGCTTTAATTGGTATAATACAAGGTATGGTAAAAAGAAAAATTATACCACAATCACTTTCAACTACAACTCCAAAAGGTTTTAGAATTTTCGCTGCTGTTACTTTGTATGTATATCAATATTTTTCAATATTTTATTTATTTATTTATTAATTTTTATTAATTTTTTTTAAAAAAAAAAAAAAAGAGCATTAATTTTATATTTAACAGAATATGAACCAGAGAATTTGAATGCATCATTCATGGGTACAATGACTGTATTATATCATAAATCTGATTCTGGTCCAATGATTGAAAAGGGTGATCATAAATTTGGTATTCCAATGATAATAATTATTTTATCTTTATTTGGTGGAATCTTTCCAAAATTAAGTTTAGATTCAATGTTTTTTTATTTTAAATTGTAATAAAAAAAAAAAAAAAAAAAAAAAAAATAAAAAAATAAAAAAAATAAAAATAAAAATAAAAAAAAAAAAGAATTACCACAAGCAAAGTATTTCTTTTTTTTTTTTTTTTAACTTTTTACAAAAATTTGATTCATAGTGGATTTACAAGTTTGTTTTTATTTTTTTTATTTTATTTTTATTAAAAAACAAATGGTTGTAAATTTTTGTAAATATATTTAAAAAATTATATCTTTGATTTAATATAACAGTGTAAAAATATTATATCTAAATAAAAATAACAAAAAATAAAAATAAAATTAAAAATAAAAATAATAAAAAAATAATAAAAATAATAAAAATAATAAAAATAATAAAAATGATAAAAATAAAAAAAAATTAAAATACCAAGCAATAATTAGCAAATTTTTTTCAAAGATTTTTTTAAGATTCCATTTTTTTAATATTTTTTTTTTAAAATTTCATTTTTTTTTTTTTTATTTTTTTGAAATGTTTAAATATTAAAATAAAACACATATATATTTATGGTTAATTTATAGAATATTTAAATAATTAATCACTACTCAATAGTATAAAAAAAAAAAAAAAAAAAAACAATAATCAAATGAATAATAATAATAATAATAATAATATTTTAGAAAATGATATCGATATGATAGATGTAGATATTAATAATTTTAACGATGATATTAACCTACTGCAGCAAACTAATATTTACACAAATGATATACTTTTTATAAACCATTTAAATGAATGGATATACAATGTATCTATAATAAAAGATACATTAAATCAAATTAATACTAAAAATACAAGACTACATTTAATTTTAATAAATACTGATTTATCAAGTGTAAATATATAATTTTATTTTATTTCAAATTTTTTTTTTATTTTTTTATTTTATTTTATTTTATTAATTATAAATATTTTAAAATTAATTTTATATTTTATTTTAGATTGAATCAATTAGTAACATATTATCAAAATATTATAGTATACTTAGTAATTATACAATAAATCAATATTTTAAATTAAATATAGATTGTATAATAATATTACCAGAATTATATTATAACTACAATGATGGTGATGATCAAAATTTTCAAAATGAAAATAATAATAATAATAACGAGATAGAATTATTTTTAAATTCAATAGAATTAATATTTAATAGTTTTAATAACACTTTAAATAAAATTTATATACCAAATGATATAAATAATAAAAATAATAAATTTAATGAATTTATAAAATCTATTGAAATTTTAAAACCATCACCTTATTCTTCATCTTCACATAATTATTTTGATTTTAATTGTTATTCATTACCCCCTTCAAATAATAATAATAATAATAATAATAATAATAATAATAATAATAATAATAATAATAATAATAATAATAATAATAATAATAATAATAATAATAATAATAATAATAATAATAATAATAATAATAATAATAATAATAAAAATGATAATTTAATAATTAATTTTAATTATAAATCGATTAAAAGAATTCAAAGATATGGTTCAGTTTATTGTGGTGGATTTTTTGATTATTTACATTTTGGTCATAAAGCATTTCTATCAATTGGTTCTTTATTAGCTAAAGATAAATTTTTTATTTCAGTTTTACAAAAATCATCTTTTATTTTCTCATCACCATCTCCATCACCATCTACATCATCTTCCCCAATTAAATGTCCGATCGTTCAAATAAATAAAAACTATAATCAAGCAAAAATGAATGATAATACTACAAATTCACCTTCTAATTCAATTTATAATTCTAATAATATTAATTTAACACCTATTCGATATAATACATCACCATCAATTTTACAACAACAACAACGACAACAACAACAAGAAGAAAAAGAAGAAGAAGAAGAAATATCACCTAAAACACCAAATACACCTAAAACACCAAGAACTCCTAGAACTCCAATAACATGTCCATATAGTCATGATAGTATTAATGGTATAATTAAAAGTTCAAAATCAAGTATTGGTGAAATTAAAAACTTTAATTATGATTATTATGATAAAAATAATGATAGATTAATGCAACCAATTCAAGTTAGAATGAATACAATAATTGAATTTTTAGATATATTTAATCCTTTTCATTCATTAATTGAAGTTGTAACAAATACACGTTGTTCAGATATAAACTATTGTCCAATGACATTGATTGATAATGTTGATTCAATAATTACTGCACCATCGTCATCATTTACAACATCATCATTAAATAATACTCATAAAATTAATTTAGTTAGAGAAAAAAGAAATTTAAAACCAATTTCAATTCATTTAATTGAAACTGTTCAATGTTATCAAAGTAATAATAAAATTTCATCTTCATATATAAGGTCTTTATTAAATGATTTTAATAAATGTTAATAATAATAATTAATAACACAATTTTTATAATTTATTAAGTATTACAATTTTATTTTTATTTTTATTATATATATATATAAATTTAGTATATTATTATTTTTAATATACTTTTTGAATTATTCGAGATATTATTATTTATTATTATTATTATTTATTATTATTATTATTATTATTTATTTATTTATTATTATTTATTTATTTAATTTTTTTTTTATTTTTTTTATTATTTTATTATTTCTTTGATTTTTGATTTGAACTTTGAATGAATTCATCAGATTCTGGTTCACTGTAATCCTCTAATTTTAAACCATCAGAAAGGATTGCACCACCACCATTATTATTATTATTATTATAAGAATTTTGATAATCATCATCGTTAATATTATTATCATTGTTATTATTATTATTATTATTATTATTATCATTATTTTTGTTTAAAAAATTTTGATTATTAAAACGTGAAGATGATGAAGAAGATGGTTGATCAAAACCACCAACCTCATTATTATTTAAATCATCATAAGATTGATCACTTTGTGGCATATTTAAGTTTACTTGTCTTGAATCATTATTATTACTATAGTTTATACTTTGTTCCAAGAATGAGACAGCTTCATAATTACTATCGAAAATGAATTGAGGTGTTACAATATCGTAAAGACCAGATTGTTTGAAAGATTCCTTAATCTTTTCACTCATTTGAACAAAGGCAACCTTTACATTACGTTTATGATAGGCAGTAACCATCTCTTCAATAGTTAGTAGAGCAGAAGCATCCATTACAGGAATATTGACAACATTGATAATGATTGATTGAAGTGGAGTAGAACCACTACCGGTTACATTGGTTGATCTATCCATCATACGTTCAATCTCTGAGAGTAATTGTTTGAATTGACCAATATTTGCAAAGTAGAGTACTTCATCGATACGAACTAATAAAATACCTTCAATTGGTTCAGCTTCTGGGAATTTAGCGACATCTTTGAAACGATTGGTCCCTGGAACACGACCTAAAACACTGTAAACATGTGGTGATGAGGAATGTTTCAATACTAAAAAGATACACATACCAACACTAATTAAAATACCAACTTCAACTTCAAAGATAAAAGTTGCCAATAATGCAATACTAAATTGAATTAAATCACCCCATGATCTTGTTTTCCAAAGGAACATTGCTTCATGAACTTCAATTAAACCAAAGGCAGCAACAAAGATAATTGAAGCCATAGCACAATAAGGTAAATAATAGAAAAGACGAGTTAAAAAGAGACAAGTAATTAAAAGGAGACAACTAGTGATGAAACCAGATAGACAAGTACGAGAACCTGCCATATCTTGAATGGAAGTACGTGGAATACTTGAGAAAACTGGATAAGAACCAAAGATTGAACCAAGAATATTTGCAACACCAAAAGCAACCAATTCACGATTGGAATTAATTTGATAATTATGTTTAGTTGCTAAACCTTTACTAACAGCGGTTGCCTCTACGAAACCAACAATTACAATTAAAAATGCTTGTGGTAATAACTCTTGAATTGTATTTGCTTGGAATGATGGGAAACCAACAGTAGGGAAACCACCCTTAACATAACGTAATACACTAACACCTGAACCTTGTTCAACACATTTATTTTCATCATGATCAGATGTGTTGACACATTCTCTATCCAAACCGAAAACAGCAGTGATAACACAAGTGAGAATAACTGTCAATAAAATCTCTGGAATATATTTTGCATTCTTCCAACCCATTTTTTTAACTAAAAATTGTTTAAAGAAACGCATACCAACTAAAAATACAACACAACCTGCTGAAAGTATAACTGTTGTTTTATCAGAATCTTGTAAATTTGTAATTGCTGTCCAAAACTTTTCATATGGCCCTGGATGATGAGTAGAAGTTTCTGTTAAAACTTCACTCATTGATGATATTGTTGATCCTGATATCGATGTTGATGTTGATCCATGAGTTGTATCTGAAGTATGTCCACCACCACCAGTTCTAACACCTAATAATGAATCTAATTGTGAGATTGCAATAATTAAAGCAACAGCATTAATGAAACCAGATAAAACCCATCTTGATAAAATACCACCAAGGAAACCAAATTGACAAATACCAAATAAGAAACTAACAATACCAACTAATAATGCCAATGTTAATGCAATTGATACTAAATAATCATTTAAAGTCATATCCTCTGGTGGTGTTGTATAACCTCCTAAAATTGATCCCAATAATACTGATAATAATGCTTCTGGTCCAACGGCTAATTGTTTACATCCACCCATAAATGAATAGATAACCAATGGTAACCAACCACTATATAAACCATAAATAGCTGGTAATCCTGCTAATACTGCATATGCTAAACCTTGTGGTACTAACATTGTTGCTACTGTAATTGATGATAATATATCACCAATTAAATCTTCTTTTGAATATGATTTAATCCACTATTATTATAATTAAATTTTAAAAATATATATATAATTATAAATTATTTATTTATTTATTATTATTATTTTAAAAAAATTAAATTAAAAATTAATTAATCTTTGGGATTTTTTTTTTTTTTTTATTTTTTTTTTTTTTTAAAAAAAAAAAATTATACACACATTAAAAATTGGTACATAAAGTGGAATTTTAACTTTCATTGCTTTAGCCAATTCTTTTGGATTTGTTAATTCTTCTTTGGTAAATAACATATGTTCATGATCTTCTTCTTCGTGATGACCAAAAAAGT
This sequence comes from Dictyostelium discoideum AX4, assembly GCF_000004695.1. Taxonomy (NCBI): domain Eukaryota; phylum Evosea; class Eumycetozoa; order Dictyosteliales; family Dictyosteliaceae; genus Dictyostelium; species Dictyostelium discoideum. Next base: position 1,383,497 of record NC_007087.3, read on the forward strand.
GAGTTTTTTCTGCATTATTACCATCGTCTTTATTTGATGAATGTCTTATCCATTCTCTTGTATTTTTTAAATGGTCTCCCATTTGTTAATTATTAATAAATAAATAAATAAATAATATTTGAGTGTATTTTTTTTTATTTTTGTTTTGTTTTGTTTTTTATAAATATATTTTTTTTTTTTTTTTTTTTTTTTTATACACACCACAAAAAAAAAAAAATTATCAATATGAAAAATTCACTGGTGGGTGGGGAAAAACAAAAAAATAAAAAAATTTAAAAATAAAAAAAAAAAAAAAAAAAAAAAAAAAAAAAAATATAGAAAAAAAAAAAAAAAAAAAAATTGAAAAATAAAAAAAAAAAAAAAAATAAAAATAAAAAAAAAAAAAGTCGATTTCTTTGGTTTTTCAGACTATTTTTAGCGGAAATAAAAAAAAAATAAATAAAAAAAAAAATAAAATTTAAAAAAAAAAGGTTGATCAAAAAAAAAATTAAATAAAAAAAAATTGGCCTATGTAAAACTATTTTTATATTTTTTATATTTGGTTTTTTTTTTAAACTTTTTATTTTTTGTTATTATATTATTTTTTTTTTTATTTTTATTTATACCATATATAAAAATTAAATAAAAAATTTTCTCATAGGAAATAAGTCGTGATATAAAAAAAAAATATAAAAGTATATTTTATTTTTATATATATCGTATATATAAAAATTAAAATAAAAAATTTTCTCATAAGAACAAAGTCATGACATAAAAAAATTTAAATAAGTATATTTTTTTTTTTTTTTTTTCTTAGTTTTGTATAATATAAATGGAATTTTTAAAATTGAATTTTGATTTTAAACAATCCAAAATTCAATTATTTGCTCAAACATTCAAAAAATGATTAAAAATTGGGTTATAATAAATAAAATAATTAAAAACAATGAATATTATCTTTTTTTTAATTATTATTTTTTCTATTTAATTACCACTTAATTATTTATTATTTTTTACATTTATTTTTATTTTTAATTTTTTTTTTTATTTTAATGTGTTTTAAAAAATGATTTTTTATCGAAAAATTTGAAGATATTTTAACCACACCATAATGACCCCTTTGGGGTTAAAATATCTTTTTTCAAAATATGGTATCGAAAATTAGTTGCCTGTTTTATTATTTTTTTACAACAAAATAATTAATTTGTTTGAAATGGAGTGTTAGATATATTAAAAATAAAAAATAAAAAAATTATATACCACCTATTTCAATTACAATTTAACTAATTTTCTCAATTAAATTTAATATAATATTGGAAAAAAAAAAAAAAAAAAAAAAAAAAAAAAAAAAAAAAAAAAAAAAAAAAACCTATTATTACAACAATTTTAGTTTCTTTACTTTTAAAAAAACAATAACAAAATAAAATAAATTATAATTAAAAGTTTAATAATTTTTTAAATCTCTACACCATAGAAATAAATTTAATTTTAAAGAAAAAAAAAAAAAAAAACCAATAAAATAAAATAATTAATTAAAAATAAAAAATAAAAAATAAAAAAATGGTAAAAGTAGTACCACTTAGATTTATAACCTATGATCCTTTAAAGGATCCAAGTAAAATGATTTATAGACGACCAATTTCAAAACCAGTAAAAGCATTTAAAGGTTTCTTTTCAGAATTTTTAGGAACATTATATTTGGTTTATTTCTGTGGTGGGTCAGTATGTGCAGCTTTTGCAGTTGCAGGTGATAGTGCAGCTCGTGCATTATTAGGAGGACTAATTCAAGGTATGGCATTGGCTGCATTAATTTGGGCAGTATCTGGTGTTTCAGGTTGTAATTTAAATCCAGCTGTAACTTTAGCAAATTTATTATCTGGTAGAGTCGGTTTAATTGATAGTCTATATTATGTTGCAGCCCAAATTCTTGGTTGTATTGCCGGTGCTGGTATCTTATATGGTTGCCTTCCAAATATGTATAGAATTGACTTGGGTGTTCCACATTTAGCACCTGGTATGAATACTGGTCAAGCTTTCCTCATGGAGATGATGTTAACTAGTATTCTATGTCTTTGTGTATTAGGTACCTCTGTTTTCAATGTTTGGGATCGTCGTCTTAATCGTATTGCACCATTTGCAATTGGTTTAGCTTTATTTATTGGAGTAGCAATAGGTTTTAATTTCTCTGGAGGTGCTTTAAATCCAGTTAGAGTTTTAGGCCCATCAATCATAAGGTAATTTTTTAAAAAAAAAAAAAAAAAAAAAAAAAAAAAAAAAAAAAAAATTTGAATCTTACTATTACTAATAACATTAATTAATCATTATCCTTTCCTTTCCTAGTGGAGTATGGTCTCATCATTGGGTTTATTGGCTCGGTCCTATAGTTGGGGCCATCTTGGCTGCTTTCATCTATCGTTGCTTATTACAAGAACGTTTTGATGTTATAGAAAGACCTGGATATATTGCACCATTAATTGACCCATCAACTGCAGTTTCTTCTTATTAAAATAATAATGAAATAACACTATATGACCTTAATCATTATTTAAATAAAAACATAATTAAACTATATAAATTAGAACCTATTGACCAAAATTAAGCTTAATGGATTCATGTTTTGAGAAAAAAAAAAAAAAAAAAAAAAAAAAAAAAAAAAAAAAATTTAAATCGTACTATTACTAATAACATTAATTAATCATTATCCTTTCCTTTCCCAGTGGAGTATGGTCTCATCATTGGGTTTTTTGGCTTTTTAAATTTTCCACAAGATATTCAAACTCTATTCTTCAAATTATTATTTCCAGGAGTGACAAAGTGGTGTTTTGGAAACTGAAAATAGAGATGGTTTATATTCACAAGGGTTAATTTTGTTTGTTCTTTGTAATCAAATCTAATAATGAGCCTTATTCATCTTTGTTACCTCAATTCACAAAGAGTTTACTATTTTTATTTTGGGACTTACCTAAAACTCAATTATATCCAATTTGAAAAAATTTTCTCAACTTATTATAATATTTTATTGTCTAGTTTCCTTTTTCCTTGTTATTACAATTTTTTGACATGGTCTATTAAATTTTATTATATTTAATTTTTTATTCAGTTTTTCTTTTTTTTTTTTTTTTTTTTTTTTTTTTTTTTTTTTTTTTTTCAATTTATTTATATGTTTTTATTTTTTATTTGAATTGGTCACAAGGAATAATTTATTTTTAATAAAAAAGAAGATTCAGTAGCTCACTTTACTAACAAGAATAATAAAGTTAGCTACAAAAAAAAAAAAATTTAATTATTATTGTGGTAATAATACAACACATGTAAATTTAATTCATCCTACAACAGATAAAATGTTGTTAGGAATTTACTTTAACTATCAGCTTTGATAAAATAAAATTTTCAAAGCATTTAATCACTGTCGAAATTTTTGTATTTGAATCTATCTATATTTGGAAAAGAAGGATGGCATTGTAATGTTTTTTCTTTGATTATTTTTGATTTCCATGGCAATTTTATTGGTATCAATAAGAGATAAATCTTTTGAAAATCCAAATTGGAGCTCCTTTTCATAATTATTTGATTCATCTGTGTAATATACCAAAGAGTTTATCATTTTGCCAAAGTAAACTGTTAAAATCTAATGGAAGGACAAGCCTAAATTTTATTTTATGGTACTTGGGCGATTGGTTTGTTTTAATACCTCCCTTTCTGGTACTGACTTGATTTATTCTCCACTCTCTGAAAAAAAAAGAAAAATCATTTTTAGTGTTTTCAAATACATAATAAAATTGTATCTCAAATTACATTATTCAATTTTTTTAAATGAGCTTTAATATGTTTTGATAAAAATAAAAATAAAAATTAGTTTTTTTTTTTTTTATTTTTTTTATTTTATTACAAACATTCGAATGTGTTTTTTTATTTTTAATTTGAATTGATATTTTCTTTTATTTTTTTTTTTTTTTAATATCACATTTTAATTTTGTTTCATTGAATTCATTTGATATTTTTACACAGTGGTTAAAAATTTTTTGTTTCCAAAGTATAGTGGCTGGTGTACTTGAGATGGTAATACAAAAGTTTAAACACACACATTGTGACCAATTAAATGCAAATATCAAGTATTACAATTTCAATTGGTACTTCAATTTGTAATGAAATTTCTCAAGTAATAAATCTCAAATCATATGTACAATAGGTGCAGGAAAAAGTAATTAAATTATCAGATGGAAATGGTGCAACATTATTAAATGATGAAATTTTTTATAGTTCCTAGTTCAGCCGAACATGTTCACCATTTAGTAAATTTGATGATCACCACATTTGGTAATTGTATTTGTAATTATGTTGCAATTGGTACAGATTGTAAAACTTTAAATTTACAATTAGATTCAGTAACACCAACATTTGTAACTGGTGGTCAAGTTCATTTAAATGGTAATTTCTCAAATGATAAAGATCTTTGTCCATCACACATTGTGCGATGAATCATCGTCTCCAGTTGACCTGATTCATCCCGCAAGGACCCCAAGACAATGTCAAAAAATAAAAAGGTTAATATTATATATTCTTCTCAAAACATACAACCAAAATAAAATTTGACCCTTTTTGCTTTTTATTACAATACTAATAATTTTTTTTTTTCAAAGTGTAATTTCTTTGTTGACTCTTTTTATAACTAAACTATTTCAATTGAGATTCGGTCCCAAAAAGATTTTTTAAAAATAAATTATATTTAAAAATAAAAAAGGGTTTTTTTTTGAATTTGGAAAAAATAATTATTTAATCTGTATCAATTTTTGTAATTAAAATTAAAAAAAAAAAAAATAAAAAAAAAAAGAAGAAATCAGGATAAAATTTAATAAAAATTTAAAATTTATTAAGTTTTGATCAAGAGATAATTATAAAAAATACAATAAAATTTTAGATTTATATATTTAGTTAGAATAAAAAAATATAAATAAAAATAGTAAAAAAATGACTTTCCTATAGGGGATTTTTTTTATTTTTTTTTTTTATTTTTATTTTTATTTTTATTTTTTTATATTTTTTTTTTCCCTTTTTTTTACATTACCAAAATTGTATAAAACTTTTTTTATTACCAAAATTGTATAATTTTTTTTTCAAATTACCAAAATTGTATAAAAACTTTTTTTATTATCAAAATTGTATAAAAACTTTTTTTATTACCAAAATTGTATAAAAACTTTTTATTATTAAAAATCTTAAAACATTTTTTTTTTTTTTCTTTTTTTTATTTTTATTTAATATCACACTATAAAATTTAATTTATTTCACACACAATAAAAACTACAATAAATAAAATTTATTCCAATCCAACAATAAATTAATAATTTTAAAAAATGATTATTGAATGTAAACCAGTTGTTAAATCAAACAGAAATTTATATATTTTTTTCTTTATTATTTTTTTAATTTCATTTTTTATTACAATACATATTTTTCAACCACATATATTAAAAATTATTTTCACCCCAATTCATTATATATTATATGGTGCTTATGTAATAATATATCTTTTAGTTTGTATACCAATAGTATTCACATGGTTATATATTTTAGTTTGTATAGAGGATGTAATTAAAATCTTTAAAGATATATCAATAAATACTTTTCATTTTATAAAATCAATCCCAAATAAAATTAAAGTAAATATAGAAATAAAACAAAGGGAAAATATATACTATGATACTGATGATTACTATCATTGGTATCAAGGTACACATTCGGTGGTAATATTACCCAAAACATTCAAGTGTTAGTAGTATTAGTATCAGCGGCCGTAGCCGGTGAAATGAAATATAATTTGGTTTTTCAAAGTTATCAACACTGATTCTATATATTCTCAAAAATGCAAGACTTACAAAGTTATCAACACTATTTGTCATTAACACTGCATCCAGTTTGTTGCAAAATTCAATTTACCATAGACATACAAAGTTATCAACACTATTTGTCATTAATACTCAGTTTGTTTCAAATTTCAATTTACAAAAGACATAAAAAGTTATCAACACTATTTGTCATTAAAATTGTACTCAGTTTGTTTCAAATTTCAATTTAAGATTTGAATGGCCACCAAACCCTTAGAAAGTACCCTCCAAGTTCAACTTTTTCAATTTTTTCCCACTTTTTTTCATATTTTTCAAAGAAAAAAATAATGAAAAAAATTAATAAAAAAAACCAATAAATATAAATAAATATTCATTTTAATTACCAAACAATCTAATTATTATTTTTATTTGTAGTTTTTAAAAAAAAAACCGTTAAAAAACTTTATTGGTTTTTTCTTAATTTTATTTTTTTTTTTTTTTGAATTGAGTTTTGGAGGGTTAATAAAATAAAGTTAAGGTTTTCATTTAAAGTTTAAATTTTTTATTTTTTATTTTTTTATTTTTTTTTACATTATTTATTTATACAATTATATTTTTATTTTTATTAATACAATTTTATTTTTATTTTAACAAGTAGATATTCATCGTCATTGTAACAAATGTCAGAATCATATATTTATTTCATTTTGTACACAAACTAATTTTCATTTATTTTCAAATAAATTGATAACCCAATTGCCATTTCATTAAAGTTATTGAAAAATAAAAACAAAAAATAAAAATAAAAATAAAAAATGAAAAATAAAAATAAAAAATAAATTAATAATCTTTGTTTTATTTTTATAATCTTAATATTATTATTTTTATTATTTAAAAAAAAAAAAAAAGGAAAAAAAAAAAAAAAAAAAAATTTGTGAGTATGTGGGGAAAGTGTTTTATTAATTTCATAATTATTTTTATGTGTTGTTCAACTGGGGTTTCCAAACACAAAAAAAAAAAAAAAAAAAAAGAAAAAAAAAAAAAAAAAAAAAAATCCCAAAACTTAGATAATTATTATTATTATTTTTATCATTTTTTTTTATTTAATCTCGATTTCAAAATTTAAATTGATAAATATTGGGGGTGTTTAAAAAAAATTCATTGTTTTTTTTTTACCTTTTTATTTTTTTATATAGTTTAAAAAATTATATCAAAAAAAAAAAGAGGTTGGGAAATATATTATTCATTTAAATTTAATTAAATTTTTTTTTTTTTTTTTTTTTTTATTTTCTAACTTTTTTAAATTTTGTTTTGTTATTTAATTGGAAGTTTTTTTTTTTTTTTTTCTTTTTTTTTTTTTGTTTATTTGTATTAAATTGAAAAAAAGAAACAAAAAAAAGATAAATAAAAAAAAAAAGTTTTTATTAATTTCCCAAAAAAAAAATAATAATAATAATAAAATAATAAATATAATAAATACCAATTTTTACTAATTCCAAAAACTATATTTAAAAAAAAAAAAAAAAGTTTAGAAAAGAAAAAAAATGAGAAGATCCACAATTAGCACCTCAACTCCTTCACAATCTCAAACCCAAACCTCTCAAAATAATTCTGACAAAGAAAAGGGAAAAGTTAAAGAAGCCAACTAAATAGTATATGGATTCAAATAAATAAAAAAATAAAAAAAAGAAAAAAAAAAAAAATAATATAATAAAGCTATTTAATTGTTGTAACAAATTTGACTGTGTTAATTATTTTATTTTATTTTTGGATTTGTTATAATTTTTTTTATTTTTTTTATTTTATTTTTTATTCTTTTTTATTTAATTTTTTAATAAAAAAATAAAAAAAAATATAATAAATAATTAAACAACGTTTCATTTGATATTTTTTATGAATCAAAAAATAAAAATTAAAAAAATAAAAAAAAAATAAAATAATTAAAAAAAAAAATAAAACGCTGTGCAAAATTTTTTTTTTTTGATGACATGTGAGATTTTAACAATTTTTTTTTATTTTTTTTTTTTTTTATTTTTTTTTTTTAGTCGTTGCCTTTTTTTTTTATTATTATAATAAAATAAAAAAAAAAAAAAAAAATATCCAGAGTGTGGTCCACAAAACATATTTAAAATAAAAATTTAAAAAATAAAAAATAAAATAAAAAAAAAAAAAAAAAAAAAAATGAATCACTCCATTACTGAATCAACCTCCACAAAAAGTAACAACAATATTGTAAATAGTGGTGAAAATAATAATAATAATAATAATAATAATAATAATAATAATAATAATAATAATAATAATAATAATAATAATAATAATAATATTTCAACAACTCAATCAACAATAATAAATAATAATATAACAATGTCATCAAATAATAGCTATAATAATCCAAATACAATTAATGGTGGATCATTATCACCACCATCAACAATTCATAGTTTTAGTTTATTAAATGATATATACTTTCAAAATACAAATGATGTTAATGAATTAATTAATAAAAGTCAACATGGATTTAGTATAAGTGCAGGTAGTATTGCAAATATTAATAGTGGTACAAGTAGTCATATTCATAGTATAAATGGTAGTAATAAATCTTATGGTGGTGGTGGTAATGGTGGTATAAGTAATAACAATAATAACAATAATGGTGGTCAAATGATGGCAAATGGTAGTATGGGTAATTTATTATTTATGGATGAATGTGGATCACCAAATTATGATGTTGATTTAATAGTTCAAACTACAAAACAAGAGGATTCAAGATTTATGGGTAAAAAAAAGAGAAGAAATAGTAGTGTTAGTAAGGTGTTTTTAGGGGATTTCCTTAGACTATCATCAAATGTTTCCATATTGAAAATGATTTCAAAATATGGCGATAATACAATCCATTTCTCTGATGTATTAATTAAAATTAATAAAAGAAATAAAACTCAAGAAAGAATAATCATTGTAACTGATAAATCAATTTACAATGTCGATCCAAATGATTATAAATTAAAACGTAGAATTTCATTAGAGAATGTAACTTCATTATCAATGAGTACAATGGAAGATAATTTCATAGTAATTCATGTAAACTCTGAATATGACTATGTTTTAGTTGGTGGTAGAAAAATTGAAATTGCAACAGTACTCTTAGAAGCCTATCATCGTTTAACTTTTTATCAAATTACACCATATAATTTACAATTACCATTAAATGAAAATACTTTAAAAAATTCAAATAATTCAATTACAAATAATATTTCAATACCAAATAATAATAATAATAATAATAATAATTTAGAAAATAATAATAATAATAATAATAATAATAATAATAATAATAATAATAATAATAATAATAATAATAATAATAATAATAATAATAATAATAATAATAATAATAATAATAATAATAATAATAATAATAATAATAATAATAATAGTATAAGTTCAAGTCCACCAATGAATGGAACATCACCATCATCATTAGTGGTACCACCAGCGACTTCACCTTCATCAAAATCTTCACCACCTTTAAATGGTTTATTAAAATCAGTTGGTATTGGAGGTAGTAATAATAATAATAGTAATAATAATAATAGTAATAATAATAATAATAATAATAGTAATAGTTTTGGAAATAAAGTTGAAAATAGTATAAGTGATAAACCAAATAATAATACTAATAATAATAGTAATAATAATAATAATATTGGTATTTTAACAAATAATAGTAATGTTAGTGTAATACATAGGATAACAGGGTCAGTTTTACCAATTAATTTTACAGATAGAATTGAATATAGAATTGAAGGTGATTCAGTACGTGAAATTGTATTTACACGTGCTAAAGGTACTGTAAATGTTCAAATGCAAAATGTAAAATCAAAACCATTATTAAAAAGAGAATTATCAAGATCTTCAAATTTACCAGTTTCAATGAAATAATAAATAAAAAAAATAAAAAATAAAAAAAACTAAAAAATAGAAATTAAAGGAATAAGTCCTGTTTTTTTTTTTTTTTTTTTATTATTTAATTATTTATTAAATAATTTAATATATGTGTGTGGCGTTTTTATTTTTTTTTTTTTTTTATTTTGGTAAATATTTTTCAATTAAATCATGAACTTGTTTTAATTCAAATTCATTTGATGAATGATCTAAATTTGTAATTGAAATGAATTGTGAATTTTTAATACCAACTTTTAAATAAGATTTATGTGATAATTCACCCCATTTACAATTGACAACTTTATCATCAGTACCATGAAACATTGTCAATGGTATATCTTTATTTTCAGGTTTAATCTTTGATGGTAATGATAATGATGGTGAGAAACCACTCAATGTAATTAATGCTGCAAGTTTATGTTTAGATTGGTAACCTGTGTATAATGTAAGTGCACCACCTTGTGAAAATCCACTTAAAATTATACGTTCTGCTGGTATACCATTCTTTATTTCTTCTTCAATTAAGGCTTCAACTAGTTTCATACTCTTTTCTAATCCAATTAAATCTTCTTCTGATCCTGGATAAAATGCTGTTACATTACACCATGCTGTACCTTTATTTCCAAAATTAATTGAAATTGGAATTGTTGGTCTGGTGTCAAGAAAATTAAAAAAAATAAAAAAATAAAAAAATTAATAAATAAATAAATAAATAAATAAATAAATAAATAAATAAATAAATAAATATTATTTATATTTATAATTTTATATTAAACATACGCAGTTGGTAAAACAAATTTAATATGATCAAGACCACCCATTGATATTATATTTTCCATTCTTGTTTCCCATCCTTTACCAGTATCCATTAAACCATGTAAAAAGATTACTAAATTTAGTAAGGTATAAAAAAAAAGAGGGTTAGAAAAAAATAAATAAATACTTTTATTTTTATTTTTTATTTTTTATATTTTTTATACCTGTTGCTGTGTGTGTTGATTTTGATTTAATTTCAATTAAATTTGACATTATTACTATAATTATTAATAATTATGTATGTATTTTTATATTATAATTAAAAATTTGTATTTTTTTTTTTTTTTTGTAATTTTTTTTAATTTTTTTTAATTTTTTTTATAGTTTAATAGTTTTATTTTAATTTTTTTATTTTTATTTTTATTAAAAACTATTATAATTTGGGAAAAGTAAAAAAAATTACAAAAAAAAAAAAAAAACAGTTTGGGATTTTAATTAAAACACTTGACGTCTAAGATATTTATTTTAAAAAAAAAAATAAAAAAAATAATATATTTTTTTGAAAATTCATTTTAACATTTTATTAGACAAATAAAAAAAAAAAAAAAAAAAAATTAATTTGTTTTGTAGATATAGTTTTTTTTTTCTTTATTAATTATTTGTATTTAAAACAAATCTTATTTTGGCTGTTTGATTTTTTTTTTTTTTTTTTTTTTTTTTTTTTTTTTTTTTTTTTTTTTTTTTTTTTATTGGGCTGGCAAAATTACATTCCCGAAATCTTCAATTTTCATTTTTTCACATTTTTACTTTTTTAATATTTTTTTTTCTTAATTTTTTTATTTTTTATATAAAAAAAAAAAAAATGACAGGTGATCAGAATAATAATAACATAAAATGTAAAATTAAAACAGCATTACCAATGTATTTAGATATTTCTAGAGAAACATTAATGTGCACTAGAATATCAGATAAAATTAATAATGCAATTTATAGATGTTATATAACACCAAATGATATATTAACTTTAATATCATCCTGCTCAAATAATAACAATAATAATAATAATGCAATTGATTCGAGATCACATTTTATAGTTATTTATTTAAAAGATGAACCAATATTATGTGAATTTATAGTAGAACCAAAATTTATAGAAAGAACTACTTCAACAACATCATCAACATCATCACCAATAAAATCATCATCATCAACAACAACATTACCAACTATTCAATTATGGTTTTTAAAAGAACATATTGATATATTAAAATTAGTTAATGATCAAATTACATTTGTTAATATTATACCAAAATATAGTTTACAACCAATTGATTATCTATACCTTTCATTATCAATAAATAATAATAATCATTCAGATAACTCAAAACAAGATCAAATTGATATTAATAAATTATTCAATTTAGAATGGGCAAGATCTGGTTTAAAATCTGGTACACCTTTATCAAATAGTAATGGTTCAATAAATTTACTTCAACGTAATGGAAAAATTTTAAATTATAATTATAATTATAATAATAATAATAATAATAATAATAATAATAATAATAATAATAATAATAATAATAATAATAATAATAATAATATAATTAATAAATTTGGTATAATAAATAATCAAACAAAAATAATTTTTAATAATAATAATAATAATAATAATAATAATAATAATAATAATAATAATAATAATAATAATAATAATAATAATAATAATAATAATAATAATAATAATGAAGAATTTTTAAAAACATTTGATAATAATTGTAGAATTAAAATTTTAAAAATTTTAAAAATTTATTTTGGTAATAATTTAACAAGTAAAAGATATAGTGAATTAGGAATTAGTAAACCTAAATCATTGTTATTATATGGTCCACAATCATGTGGAAAATCAACATTGATAAATTTAATATCAAAACAAATGGGTATAAAAATATTTCATATTAATTTATCAGATTTAGTAAAATATCAACCAAATACAAAAGGATTATTATTAAAATATTATCAAGCAAAACAAAATACAACAACAAATTCAATATTATTATTTGATAATATTGATGAAATTTTCCCACAATTTGATAATACTGATTCTTCAAATAAAAATAGTAATCAACAAAATATAAATCAATTAATGAATTTATTTTTAAATTTATTAAATAATGATAATGAAAATAATGATAATGAAAATAATAATATATTTATAATTGGTATAACAAATAAAATTAAAATTTTAAATAATTTTATTAGAAGTAATTTTGAAGAAGAAATTAGAATTGATCCACCAAATCAAGAAAAAAGAAAACAAATTTTTAATTGGAATTTAAAAGGTTTTGGTGAAAATATTGAAAATAATTTAAAAATTATTGAAAAAATAAATGAAAATTCAAATGGTTTAATGGGTGGTGATATTACAATTTTATGTAGAAATGCTAAAATTAAGTCATTAAAAAGATATAAAATTGAAAATGAAAAACAAGATGATGATGAGGGGGGGGAGGAATTATTAATTAAATCATTTAATTTAAATGATATTAAATTTTTAGAAAATGATTTTATTGAGGAATTTGGCGGACAATATAGAAAAGATAAAACTATGATATCAAAGATATCACCATCGATACCAAAAGTTTTATGGAGTGATATTGGTGGATTGGAGGTTGCAAAAGATGTTTTGAAAGAAATGGTGGTTTGGGATTATCAACATTCCGACTCAATTAAAAGGTTAGGTGTTAAAACACCAAAAGGCATTTTAATGTATGGTCCACCAGGCACTGGTAAAACAATGTTAGCAAAATGTGTTGCATTTGAAGCTAAAGCAAATTTCATACCTATAAATATCTCTGAGTTAATTCAAGGTGAAATTGGTGAATCTGAAAAAACTCTATCTGAAATATTCAGAATTGCAATTAATTCATCACCTTCAATAATTTTCATTGATGAAATTCAATCAATTTTCGGTTTAAAAGAATCTTCAAATAATAGTAGTAAAAAATTAATTTCACAATTATTAATTGAATTAGATAATACAATTGGTAATAATGATGGTGGTAATAGAGTTATGATTTTAGCAGCAACTAATATGCCACAAGCTATTGACCCATCATTTCTAAGAAGTGGTAGATTTGATAAAACAGTTTATATTGGACCACCAGAAGTTGATGAAAGGAAATCAATTTTTGAAACTTTGATTAAAAATTCTTCAATTAAAGTAGATTCAACTGTTGATTTAAATCAATTGGCAAAATATACAATTAATTTCACTGGTTCTGATATAAATGCACTTTTAAAGAAATCTGGTTTATATGCTATTCAACGTGATATTAATGTTACTTCAATAACAATGGATGATATAATGAAAGTTTTTTGGGAAATGAAACCGTCTGTATCTCCTGATCAAATATTCCAACTTAAACAATGGGAAAAATCTAGAAAATTAAAATAAATTAAAATATTAAAATTAAAATAAATAGTTTTTATATTTGTTTTTTTATTTTATTTAACATCATCAACAATTATTAATTCTTATAAAATTTTATAAAAATTAATATTGGAATTTGAATTTAAAAAATATTTATTTGTTTTTTTTACTTATTTTTTTTTATTTTAAATTTTTCACACCTAATTTCATTTTTTTTTATTTTTTGAACATCTAAAAAAATGTTTAAAAATAATTTCTTTTTTTTTTTTTGTTTGATTTTATATTAAATTATACTTAATATAATAGTAATTCAATTAATTTATTATTTCTTACTTAAAAAAAAAAAAAAAAAACTTAAAAAAATGATAATTTTTATGTTTCTTAAAAAAAAAAACAAGTCAAAGGTGTCTTGTTGGCAATTTTCCAAAATTAAAAAAAAAAAAAAAAAAAAAATCAATTCAATGAAGTTTTTGACAATAATTCTACAACTTTGAGAAAATGAAAATATTAAATAATAATATTAAATATTTAATATTAATTAATTATTGGAAAAAAAAAATAAAAAATAAAAAATAAAATACAAATAAAAAAAAAAAATTAAAAAAAATTAAAAAAAAAATAAAACAAATAAAAAAAATAAAAAAATAAAAAAAACAAATAAAAAATAAAATTAATAGCAACACACAAAGCAAAAAATAATAAATACAAAACAAATAGGCGATTTTGCCAGCTTTAATTTATTTTTATTTTTATTTTTTTTTTTTTTTTCTATTTTTTTTTTTTTTTTGTTTTTTTAATTTTTTTAAATTTTATTTTTTAATTTTTTAATTTTTTTTTTTTTTTTTATTTTTTTGAACTGACCAATAAATCAATATCTACCCAATTAATTAAAAAAAAAAAAATAAAAAAAATAAACAATAATAACAATAACAAAAAAAAAAAATATATATTATATGTTTTAAAAATAAATCAATAATAGTAATAAATAATAAATACAACAGAACGAATATATATATATATATAAATAAATAACAACAATGGAATCATTATCAAAATATAAATTAGTATTTTTAGGAGATCAATCTGTTGGTAAAACATCAATTATTACACGTTTTATGTATGATACATTTGATATTACATATCAAGCAACCATTGGTATAGATTTTTTATCAAAAACTATGTATTTAGAAGATAGAACAGTAAGATTGCAATTGTGGGATACTGCAGGTCAAGAAAGATTTAGATCATTAATTCCATCTTATATTAGAGATTCTTCTGTTGCTATAGTAGTTTATGATATTACAAGTAAGCTTTTTATTATTTTTTATTATTATTTTTTTTTCTATCTTTTTTTATTTTTTTTTTCTATCTTTTTTTATTTTTTTTTTTCTATCTTTTTTTATTTTACAATTTCTAATTAAATAAATTTTTTATTATTTATTTTTTTTTATTTTTTTATTTTTTTTAATAATTTTTTTAATAAATAGATAAAGTTTCATTTACAAATACAATAAAATGGATTGAAGATGTTAGAAATGAAAGAGGAAACAATGTAGTAATAATGTTGGTAGGAAATAAAACTGATTTAGCAGATAAAAGACAGGTTTCAATTGAAGAAGGTGAAGCAAAAGCAAAGGAATATGATATTATGTTTACAGAGACATCAGCAAAAGCAGGTTTTAATATTAAAGCATTATTTAGAAAAGTTGCATCAGCGTTACCAGGTATTGATTCAAATTCAATGACAAAGAATCAACATGAGATCATCTCTGAAGTCGATATTACAGATGGTGGTAAACCAGCCTTAAAAGAAGGTGATGGATTTTGTAGTTCATCAAGATGTTAAATATAAATTAATTTTTTAAAAAAAAAAAAAAAAAAAAAAAAAAAAAAAGAAAAAAAAAAAAAAGAAAAAAAACAAACTATACATAATTCACTTTTTTTTTTTTTATTAAAATAAACAATAAATTAATAAAAAAAAAAAAAAAAAAAAAACTAATAATAATAATAATAATAATAATACATTATAATTAAACATTTTTTTGTTTTTTTTTTTTTTTTCACTTTATTTATATTTAATTTAAAAAATAATTATTTATTTATTTATTTATTTATTTAGTTAATTGTTGTTGTTGTTGTTGACTAATTTTACAAATTGTTGGATAATAATAACCATTTTTTTGAATTGATTGTACCATATCTACTAAAAGATATCTAAAAGCATATTGTTTTTGACAAAGCATTGGTAATTGAACATATTCAGATCTTGATTTTAATTTTTCAAAATTCCATTTATTCATAGTTGTATCAAAGAATTTCATAGTGAGTGAATCTTTATTTCTTTCAATTGAATCTTCAAATTGTTTAGTTGAATCACTTGTATCGATTTTATTACATGTTAAATCAACATAAATTAAAGTTGAAGAACATGATGATAATAATGATGGTGATAACTCTGTGAAACCATTCATACCTATTGAACAATATTCTAAATCTAAATATTGTAATTTTGATGATTTTAATAATAATTTCTCTAAAATTTTTATACCACCACAATTTTCATCCCCTGACGATGACGATGACGATGACGATGAACCAATAAAATTATGACCAATTAATAAACTATTTAAATTTAAAACTTTTTTATAAAGTTTTCCATTATTATTTTCACCACATAATAAGTTTTCTAAACTTTTTTCAACCAATAAACAAGATCTTAAATTTAAAAATTCAATTTTACTTTTATTATTATTTTCATTGTCATCATCATCATCTTTAAATATTGCTTCACCTAAAATTAATGAACCACCTGAATCAATTTTATTAACTGATAAATTTAAACATGATAAATGTGGATGAGATTTCCAATTCTTTAAAGTATCTTTAAATGCGCTAATTGATTGAACGGTTAATTCATTATCAGAGATATCCAATGCGACAAGGTTTGGAAAATTGGTTAAAACACGATTTACTAATTGCATTTTTGGATCACGTTTCTCTAATTCCATTTTACCAATATCTAAATGTTGTAAAGAATCAGAGAATTTCTTTTGTGTACCATTGAAAATATCTAATAATAAATCAACATCTAATGAAAGATTATTTCTAAAACTTAAATATCTTATTCTTGAAAATTTAACAATTGTACGTTGAATATGATAAAATCCTAATGGAGTTTGTTGTTGTGCCTGTTGTGCTTGTAATTGTGCTGAATTTAATGTTGGTGATTTATTATTCTTTGATGTTGATGATGTTGTTGGACTACGTGGAGATTGTAACATTGTTGTTGGTTTATTAAAATTAATTCGAATTGATACATTTTTACAAATTAAATCACTCCATAATTTACAAATGAATCTAAAATCTGATATATTCTCATGATATTCATCACTAATAATACTAAAAATATTAATTAATATTATATTTGGTAATGATTCTATAGTTTTCTTTGGTTGTTTTTTATTTGATTTTTTATTTGATTTTGATGTTGATTTTGATGATGTTTCATTTTCTTTTTTATTACTTTTTTTAAAAAATATTGACATTTTTTATTTTTTTATTTATTATTATTACTATTGTTTTTTAAAAGATTATTATTATTTATTTATTTATTTATTTATTTATTTTATTTTTTTTTAATTAATAATGTAATGTATTTTTTTTTTTTTATTTTTTTTTTTTCAATTAATTAATTTAAAATAATTAAATCCAAAAAAAAAAAAAAAAAAAATTAAAATTAAAATTAAAATAATAAATTAAAAAATAATTATAAATAAATATTATTAATTTAAAATGGGTGTGTTAAATGTTTCACACAACTGCTTTGGTGGATTTGATTTTTTTTTTTTTTTTTTTTTTTTTTTCTTGTCAATGATTTTTTTTTTTTTAATTTTATTTTATTTAAAATTTTTTTTTTTTTTTTTTTTCTAATCACTGATTTGTATATTAAAATTAATTTAGAAGGAAGATTTAAAATATCTAAACAATCAATGAAAAAAAAAAAAAAAAAACAATTAAAAAAAAAAAAGAAAAACTCGAACCCCTAGGTTTCTCTCCATCTTACAAAAATTTTATTTTATTTTAATTTTTAATTTTTTTTTTTTTCATTTTTTTTTTTCATTTTTTTTTTTTTTCATTTGCAGATTTTCTTTCTGAAATGATATGAAAGCACGATTTTTACATTTATTGATTTTTATTTTTCATTTGAAAATTATATTGTTTTCCTTTTTTTATTGGTTTAAAATGTTTATAGCTGGGTAACTTTTTAAAATAATAAGAAAAACTGTTTGCATTTCGCTTCAATCTATTGGTACTTTTTTATCATTAAGTTTTAGACTATTTTTTTTAATCCTTTATAAAAAAAAAAAAATAAAAAAAAATAATTGAATTATATAATCCTTTGGAATATAAAAATAATTGAATTATATAACAGTATATAAATATTATGAATTAAAATTTATATTACTTTGGTATAAGAATAAAATTATTATTACCAGTCCCCAATTATAAAAAAAAAAAAAAATAAAAAAAAAATAAAAAAAAATAAAAAAAAAACTCCTCCCAGAATTTAAATATGTTTTGGCAGATTATCAAATACTTTTCATCATATATTCTACTAGAGAAATGAACAAATAATTCCATTTTGATCTCCATTACAATTCCACACAATTCCATTCACACAATCTCTAAAAAAGATTGCCTTTTCTATATTCACTAGATAAAATATTAAAAATACATATCCTATATTAATTAAATTTTATAAATTAATAATTATTAAATAAAGTTTAAAAAATTATTTACAATTATACATTAAAAAAAAAAAAAAAAAAAAAAAAAAAAAAAAAATCAAAACATTAAAAAATAAAGTTTAATTAAAAGTGACCACTTGGTTTTTCACTGAATCTTTTTCATCAAATTTTTTTTAAAAAAACACGTTGTAACAAAATAAACAAATTATTTAAAATTTTTTTTTTTTTTTTTTTTTTAATTAGTATAAATAAAATAGAAAAATAAAATAACAAATGGAAACCAATAATAAGAATATTTATGAATTATATAAAAAAGTTTTTGTTAATGTTTATTTAAAACATATTATATTCAAATTTGTAATCACTGAAAATGATAAAAAATATAAAGGATACCTTAATAGTGTTTCAAGATATAAATATGATCAAATAGATTTAAAATATATAATAAAATATAGTGACTATGAATTTTTAAAAGATAAATTAAAAATGGGTTTTGAATTTAAAAATTTTTTTTTTTTAAAAGAATTACTTCAAGGAATGTTAAAAATTGATGATAGTTATGATAATGATGATTATGAAGAATATATTAATAATAATAATAATAATAATAATAATAATAATAATAATAATAATAATAATAATAATAATAATAATAATAATAATAATAATAATAATAATAATAATAATAATAATAATAATTCAGAAAATAATTTAAATCAAATAGAAAATCAAAAACTAAATAATAAAGAAAAAAAAGAATTATTAAAAAGTTTTTACAAAATTCATAAATATAAATTAGTTTTTTGTAATAATTTAGATATTAATGATATTGAATATTTAAATTTATTTGAATGTTTAATTAGTTCAAAATGTATGGTAATATTAAATGAATTTATTAATGATTATGAAAGAGATTCAAATAGTTTTCATATAAATATAAAAGATGAAAAAAAGTTTTGGGGATTAGTATTTTGTAATGGTGATATAAAATTAATTGAATTCTTTCATAAAAAAATTAAAATGGATTTTACAAGTGATTGTATTAGTGAATATTTCAATTTCAATGCATTAAAATGGTCACTTTCATCAAATAATCCGAATTGTGTAAATTATTTATTTAATGAAATGAATTATAAAATTCCAGATAATAAAACTTTTCATGCAATAATAAAACCGATTTTTAATAAACTGTTTTTAATTGATTTTAAATTATTTATTAAAATTTGGAATTCAATTGAACCAATTTACAATAAATCAACATTTATTGAAAGTTTTAATATTGATTTTTCATATAGAATCTATTATTTTTCAGAAAAATATTTAAATTTTAAAATTAATAAACTTTTAAATTTTATTCAATGTATTATTTATTCACAATTTAAAATAAATAAAGAGAATAAAGACCATGGTAAAAATTCATTATTATTAAAAAAAATTAGAAAATTAATAAAATTTAATGAAAATAAAAATGATGAAAAAATTATTCAATCAATTAAATCAATTGAAAATTTATTTAAAAATGAAGAGCAAATAAAATTAAATAATATTATTTCAATTTTATTTAAAAGTAATCAACAAAACAATAATAATAATAATTATAATTATTTATATAAAAAATATTCAATAGTAAAATTTGAAGATTTTAATTTAGAGAGAGAATTAAAGAGAATTTTAATTTTTAATTTTTTAATTCCATTTGTCAAAACAAATTGTACAAAATTTATTGATAATATTTTACCAAGTTTTATAATTGAATTTGCGAGTGGTTTTAATGAATATCAATTAATATTAGAATATAGATCTTATCTTTTAGGGGTTTACTATTTTAATAATATTAGTAAATGTAATTCAATTATTTTAGATTGGTGTAGAATTGTTTCATCTAGAAATGCAGATTTTAAATTAGTTTCATTCATATTTAATGAATTATTAATTGAAATTAATCAATCTGATGATAAATTTAATAATTTATTAAATCAAGTTTCATTTGGTCATCATTTAAATAATCCAAATTATAATGGTGATCAATTTGATTGTCGTTTCTTTTCAATTGATCATCAAATTAGTTACCTTGAAATTTTATTTAAATATAATATTAATTATCCAATTACAATTCAAAATGTTTTAAAGAATGTAATTACAAATTCTTTTAATATTAAATTATTCACTTTAAAAAATTATCAAGATTTAGGTGAACTAATAGAATCATATTATAGCAGTATAATCTCATCAAATTATTTTAAAAAATTTAATTCTACAATATTAATTGGAAATAACATAGCAGCTGATTATTTTTATAAATTTAAAAATAATTTATTTCATTATTGGGATGGTTATTTCAACAAAAACTTGTCAAATTTTTAGAAAATAAAAAAAAAATAAATAAATAATAAAATAATAAATAAAAATAATTGTAAATAAAAAAAAATAAAAATAAAATTTTTTTATATCATTGTCCAATACCCCCAACAAAAAATAAAAAAAAAAAAAAAACTCACCCCCAAACAACACTAAGAAATACAAAAAAAACTAAAAAAAACACTAAAAAATTAATTTTTATCATTTTTGTTTTTTTAAATCTTGCTGGTATTGAATGAGTTCGATTCAACACTCTTAAAATAATAAGTATATTAATAAAAAAACAAATAATTTTTATTTTTGTTTTTATTTTTTTTTATTTTTTTATTTTTTTTTTTCTTTTCATATCAGTTCATTTTTTATTATTATTTTTTTTTTTTTCTTTTTTTTTTTTTTTCATTACTCAAACACTATTAAAATAATATAATGGATAAAAAAAATTATATTTTCTCAGAGAAAAAGGATGGACAAATTTTTAAAGTTATTGACAAATCAAAAGTATTTATTACTTTTTTTTTTTTTTTTTTTTTTTTTTTTTTTTTTTTTTTTTTTTTTTTTTTTTTTACTAATTTTCTTTTTTCTTTTTAAAAATATAGAGTTATGATTGCAAAGAAGTAACATTACAAGGTTATAATAATGTAAAGAACACTGACTATAAAGAATATCTGATATTAGGTGGTCAAGATTTTGAAAAAGTAATTATTTTTTTAAAAAAAAATAAAAAAAAAAAAACTAATTTTTTGAGGAAAAAAAAAAAAAAAGACTTATAGAGTTATAGAATATTATTCAAATAAAGAAGATATTAAAAATCAAATTAAATTTATTGAAAAAAAATCTGAATTTGATTCTTTATGGTATAAAGATTTTAAAGTTGAAAAAAAATCCATAGATGAATGTAGTAATGAAAAAAGTAACATTTTTTTAACTCCAATGGATCAATTTAATTTTAAATCAATAATTGAATCAAATAATCTTCAACAGGATCTTTATTTGAAAGCAATATTTCATTTAATATTGGGTGCATATGATATTGGAGAAAATGGACCAAATGATTCAATGTTTATATCATATTTAAATTATTCTTTTGAAAATCTTTACCTAATCTCTTCATCATCATCAAATAATAATAATAATAATAATAATAATAATAAAAATTATGATTTTAAATTAACATACCCATTTATAAATATTCAACCAGATCCCAGTACTACAAATAATAAATCAAATCCATTTTTTAAATCAATTGTCAATTATATTGATTTTAAATTTTCTGATACTATTTTAAATGATATCATTATTAAATTGAATGTATGTATTTTTAAATTTTAATATTAACATTTTTAATTTTTATTTTTATAAAATTTAATAATTAATATTTTAATAAATTAAATAACAAAAAAAAAAAAAGAATCAAGATCTTTCAAGAATTCATTTTTTATTTGTAATTAAAAAAATAATTAAAATTATTATTAAAGAGAAAGATAGATTATTAGAAAAATTTCCAAATTCAAATTTAGATGTATACTTTGAACAATTTGAAGCATCAATTTTATTTGATGAACAAAAAAGTTTTAAAATGAATTTACCAAATAAAATTGATCCATTCAAAACAATTAAAATTTCAAGTTTTAAAAAGACCTATAAATCTGACACTGGATTACTTTATATAATTAATATTAAAGAAAAGGTAATTATTATATTTTATTTTATTTTATTTTTTTTTTTTTTTAAAATAATTAATATTAATTATTAATAATAGGAATATGGTGTTGAAATTTACCAAGAAAGTCAAATTAAAGTTCTTGATATTGAAATTAATGGTAAAAAAAGCCAACCAATGTGGGAAAATAATCATTTAAAATACTTTGATTATTGTAGAGATAAGGATAAAAAATTAGTTTATATAATTTATGAACTTCCAACCAACTTTAACTATAGCAAATGTTATAATGGTTTTTCAAATAATAATCTAAGTAAAGATAAAAAAGATAAACTTTTTTATAGATTAATTGAAAATCATATATCAAATTTTGATATAACTGAAAATAATGTTAAAAAATCTTTTAGAGATATTGAAACTTTAAAAAATTGTATGTATACATAATATAAAAAATTAAATTAATTTTAATTTTCAAAAAATAAAAATTAGTTTTTACCATATTAATCCCCTTTTTTTTTATTTTAGATTCTTTAAATTTAATAATTTCAAATGAAGAGAAATTATTTTATTCATACTCTGTAAATATATTAGTTATTAATTACTAATTAAAATTTTTTACTAATTTTTTTTTTTTTTTTTTTTTTTTTTTTTTTTTTTTTTTTTTTACTAATTTTAGTTTAATATGAAATCAAATAGTAATTTTATTGATTCAATATATGATATTGGTAAATGGGTTTATGGAAAAAATAGTGAAGAGATTAATCAATTACAATGTATAAAATTATTACAACATTTATTATCATATAATAATATTCAATTAATTCATCATCAATTAAAATTTTCATTCTCAAACATATACAATCTTATTAGAAAGAATTTATCTGGTTTCAAAAAATTAATTCCAAAATTTAAAAATAAATTACAAAACAAACATATTAAATATTCAATAATTAAAATTGATGAAGATTATTACTATATAAAAAATTTATCATCTCCATTTGAAAATCATAATGATTTTTATAAAACAATAATTTTAACTTTAGAGAAAACAATTACTGGAGAGGTAAGTTATAAATAATAATAATAATAATAAATAATAATAAATAATAATAATAATAATAATAATAATAATAATAATAGTAATAATAATAATAATAATAATAAAATTAAAAATAATTTTAATCACTAATTGAAATTTTAATTAGAAATTAATTTGTTTTAGAAATCAAAATAATAGTCAATTATTTGGAAGTTCTTCAATAGAATTAAAAAATTTACCTGGTAGTGCTATTCAATGTTCAAATATAAAACCACCAATTTTCACAGTAAAGGATTCAAATACATCATTTACATTATTTGAATATCACCAAGTAATTACTTTAAATCGTTTTATTTTAGAGTATGTAAAGTTTATGTATTACATTATATATTGAAGATATTAAAATTAATTAATTCTTTCTTTCTATATATATATATTTTAGATTTGGTCATTTATCTTTTTTAAAATCTTTGCTTTTATATTTTAAAACATTGAATGAAACTCGTAGTAATGAAATGGTTTTAATCAATTTATCAGTAATCTTTGGATTTGAATGTGACTCTTATTTACTTTTTGATATTAGAGAATTTGCAGAGAAATATTTTAATATTTTTTATGGATGGGTAAATAATAGTATTAAAATAAAAAAATAAAAAAATAATAGTTTAAAATAATTCTAATTTTCTTTTAATGGTTAATTTTAAAATAGGAGGAATTAGTTTTAAATTCTCCAGCATTAATTAAACAATTTCTTATTTTTAATGATTCAACTATTGAACAAGATAATTTGACTTTAGATTTTTATGAACAAATTTATAGTTAAAAAAAAAAAAAAAAAAAAAAAAAATAATAATAACACAAATACAAATACAAATACAAATACAAATACAAATACAAATACAAATACAAATACAAATACAAATTTATTCTTTCTCTATTTTTATTTTTAATTACCTTAAAACTTAAAACAAATAAAATAATTAATTTTTTTAAAAAATAAAAAATAATAATAATAAATTAAATAGTTTTAAATATATATAATTTTTGTTTTTACATTTATTTTATTAATATATTAATTTTTAATTTGATAAAGAATATTCTAAAGCTTTATCAGTAGAGTTAAAGAAATGTTGATGATCAATTTTCTTTAAGAAACCAGTTCTATGCATAACTTTTTGTATTGCTGGACGAATATCTGACCAAAGGATAGTAACATTTTGAGATTTAAAGAAATCAACAATTTCATTTAAAACATCAATTGCAGTTGAATCAATTGAACTTACATTAACCATATCAATAATGACAGTATGAATTGTACCATTATCAATTGAAGGTGAATTATCACCACCAGTTGTTGCATTAATATTATTATTATTATTATTATTATTATCATTTGAAATTACATTATATAAACAATCACGGAAATGATTAACAGTATAATAAGTTAAACGAGCATCATATCTAAGTATTTTAACTCTTTTATTTGTAATGGCACCAGAATAATGATTAACATTTCTAAATACTAAAGTACCAGGTAATCTACCTAGTGTTACTAATTGTGGACGAGCAGAGAAATAAATAATTTGAAGTATAGAAACACAAAAAGCAACAACAATACCAATTTCTGAACCAAGCATTAATGTAATAATGAAAACGAATAATAATTGAGCAAAACCTAAAACCTCACCATGTTTAAATAGTTCATAACTTTCTTTAAATTCAAATAGTGATATTGCAGCAGCAATTACAATTGCAGATAGAATACATAATGGAGTATGTTTGATGATTGGAGTAAGGAATAATAAAACACAAGCTACAATAATACCAGAA
>NC_007087.3:1419069-1451569 GCF_000004695.1 Dictyostelium discoideum AX4
CAAATAGTGAGAATTTAAATAATGTAAACAAAAATAATCAACAACCACATTCACCACAAAAAATTCAAACACCAAAACCAAAAAATAGTTTTTTAAGAAAATCAAGATATTCTTATTTAAATAATGTATCATTAGAAAATGTAAATAATAATAATAATAATTATAATAGTAATACAACAAGTGGGTATTATAATCAAAAATTAGATTCAACACCTAGATTATCACCAAGAATCGTTAGACAGCAACAACAACAAATTTTATTACCTTTAATAATACAACAACAACCACCACCACAATCACAACCACCACAATCACAACCACCTCCACAATCTCAACCACCTCCAATTTTAACACAACAACAACAACAACAACAACAACAACAACAACAACAACAACAATTACCATCAAAAACAACGATTTATCATAATACCAATCATTTAAATGCTCCGATACCACCAAATCATCAAAGAGGAATTTCACCACAATTCTATAATGAAACAACAAATAATTCGAAATTGTAATAAAATTTAATTTAAAAATTTTTTTTTTTTTTTTTGTACAATAATAAATAAAATAAAAACAAAAAAAAAATATGTTTATGTGTAGATATTTAATTTTTTAAATTTTTAAAAATATCTGATGTCATCAATAATTTATTTTTTTGTTTTATTAATTTAATATTTTCAAAATTTCCTAAATTGTTGACATTTGGCAAACAATTTATTTATTTAATCAAAAAAAAAAAAAAAAAAAAACTATTATAAAGGATTTTGTTTATCAAATTTTTTTTTTTTTTTTTTTTCAGAAAAACTATTTATAGATTAAATTAAATTAAATTTTATTAGAATCTTAACAATATTTTTTTTTTTTTTTTGGATAAATTGAGAAAAAAAATCACTTTTTTTTTTTTGAAAAAAAAAAAAAAAAAAAAAAAAAAAAAAATGTTTTGAAATTTGAAAAAATTTTATTTTATTTCACTTTTATTTATTCGTTACAAAAAAAAAAAAAAAAAAAATTGTAAAAAAACACAGAAAGTGTTTTTTAATAATTCAACTAAAGTAGTTTGTATATTTTATTTATTATATATATATATTTAAAATGTATGAACAAAAAGTTGCAATTGATATAGTAAAAGAAAGCTTTGGTGATGATGTTACTGTAAGTTTCAAATTTTTTTTTTTTTTTTTTTTTTTTATAAAAAGATTATAGATTATTTATTTTAATATTTTTTATTTTTTTCATTTTTTTATAGAAAGTATTTGAATTTTTAGTTCAAAGAGGTAAATCATCATATAAAATTATAAATCAATCATTAAGTGGTAAAGGAGGGTTAACAATAAAGAGGATAAAGCAATGTTTATTAGTATTGATTCAACATAATTTAGTGACATATGAAGAGTTTTTATTACCATTAACTAAAGATGAAATTGAAAAATTAGTACCTGGTGAACCGTTACCATCAGATTCGGTATATGAGGCTATAATTGTGAATGCAATTCATAGATTAAGATTCCCAAAATTCATAAATTATATAAAACATTCAAAAGGTGATGAAGCAGCATACATTTTAGAGGAGTTGATAGACCATGGTAGGTTGCCGATGGATTTGTTAATTAAACAAGCCTCACAGATTCAAAGAGTTGATACATTCGAAGATCAAGATGATATCACTAAACGATTCGAAGATACATTTACAAAGTTAATTATGGATCAATTCATTATGAGAGCACCTCGTCCAAGACCAGTCTCTGATCAAGAGACAAGTAATGCTCTCTCTAAAGAGGCAAAGAAAGTTGGTGGTGGTGGTGCCAATGGTAACAATGTTGGTGCACATCAAAAGAAAGATTCTGATCCATTTGCATTACCAAGTGTTGGTTTCTCATCTAATGGTCCATTATCCTCTGTTGATAATAGTGCAAATGATGCCGAGTCTTTAGAGATTTTAACTGGTAAGTCATCAACAACAACAATACCATCACAACCAAAAAAAGGTACAGCAAAGAAAACTTCTGCAAAACCAAAATCAACAGCAATAAACACTACTGCAACTGCATCACTTGGTAGAAAAAGAAAGTCAAGAGATATTTATGATGAAGATGATGATGAAGAACCAGATTTATTAGTAATTGAAGAGAATGTAGAAATTAATGTAAATGATCATAATTCAGCAAATAAAAATAGTACTACAACCACCACTACTACTACAACAAAGACAGGACAACATACATTAAAAAAGAGTAAATTAGATCAGTCATCATCAACAACAACAACATCTTCACGTCAACAACAAAATGGTATGGATCAACAACGTATAATTGATGAAAGTAGAGTATTATGGACAATAAATTATGAACAATTTATTATTGAATTTAAATTGAAAGCATGTTATGATTTCGTTACTGAAAAGAATAATCAACAGTCTGGTTTATTATTTAATGCAATGGTAAAACTTTGTAAACGTTCAATTCGTTCCAATCAAGATTCATTGACAAGTTGTGTTTATGGTGAAAATATCTTGGAGGAGTATAATCGTGATTTAGACTCGTCAAAGAAAATGGATAAACTTCAAATTGAAAAGTATTTATCGATTATGCAGGCATCACGTCCATCTATGGTCACAAAGATGGTTTCAAAATCAAAACAATCCTCATCATCGGAATTGGGCGCTTACCAAGTCAACGTTGGTAATATCATTGGTATCATTAAACAAAAGATGGTGGAATCAATCATTAAACAAAAGTTTGGCGATAACGGTCTTAGAGTATTCAAACTACTCTTAATTAAAAACTTATTAGAACCAAAACAAATCGCAGAGTTGGCTATGATCCCACCAAATGAATGTAAAGCACTATTGTTCAATATGATGCAAAAGAATATCATTCGTCTTCAAGAGATACCTCGTTCATCAGATCATTTCGCAAATCGTACTTTTTATTTATTCTTTGTTGATTTACCAACTATCATTGCAACTTTTACTGAAGATATTTTCAAAGCTATCTACAATACTCGTGAACGTTTAAAATCAGAGTTGGAACCTCATAAAGATGCTTTAGAGAAATTAACTCAATTAGATGAAGATCAAATCACTGAAGATCAAGCTAAAATTTATAAGAAAACTGATAGAATTACTCAAACACTTTTAACAGTAATTTTAAATTTAGATAATGATTTATTACATCTTTATAGTTTTTAAAAAAAAAAAAAAATAATAAAAATAAAAAAAAATAAAATATTTTTTTAAAAAAAAAGGTATAAAATTTTTATTATCACTATTTTATTTACATTTTTGATTTTTTTTTTTTTTTTTATATTTGGATTGTTATTAATAAATTATAGTATATTATTATTATTATTATTATTATTATTTTTTTATTTTTTTATTTTATTATTTTTTATTTTTTATTTTTTATTATTTTTTATTTTTAATTTTTTTTTTTTTTTTTTTTTTATTATTATATCTATTTTTTTTATTATTTTTTTATTTTTTATTTTTTTTGTTTTATTTTTTTTTTTATTATTTATTATATTATTATTTTTTATTTTATTATTTATTTTATTATTTCTTTTATTATTTTTTTTATTTTTTTTGGAGTCTATTATTTTTATTATTATTATTATAAGTATTTGAATATTTTTTTTGAATTTTATTTTTTTTATAAATTGATTTATTTTTGGAATTTTTTGTTTGTATCCATTGGATGACAAAAGTATCTCTACGAATATCATCTTTGATTTTTGATAAAGTTTTTTTGATTTTTCCGTTATTTGGTTTTTTTTTTTTATATTTTTTTAGCAACAATTATAATATTTCTCCTAGTGATTTATTAAGATCAAAAGAAGAATAATTATTGCTATTATAAGTTGTAATATTATAATTTGAATTTTGAAAAAGTATTGGTACTAAAGATTATTTATTTTTAAAATTTTTTTTTCAAAGCTAAAAATTATTTAAGTAAATAAAAAAAAAAAAAAAAAAATTTATTAATATCATATGTTAATTATTAATTTAAAAATAGAGAGGAAAAAAAAAAAAAAAAAAAAAAAATTAAAAATAATAATAATAATAATAATAATAATAATTTACTCTTAATTTTAATTAAAAAAAGACATTTGGTTGAAAAAAAAAATAAATGTAAAAATAAATAACTTTTTATTAGTGATAATAAATAGTAATGTTATAAAGAGTAATTAGATTAATTTTAGAATAAAGGCTTTCTTGTTTTATTTTGCTTAAAACTGTAATTTTTTTAAAAAAAACAAAACGCCGTTTTGTTTGAAATTCTAAGAAAATCCATTTTTTTAAAAAAAAAAAAATTCAAAAAAAAATAAATTTTTATTATTTTTTTTATTTTATTTTTTTTGAATTAAAATTATTTTTATTTTTATTATTTTCATTTTAATTTCATTTCGAATACATATTTTAAAGGATTTTTATTTTTAAAATTTAATTTAAAATTAAATTTATTCTATTTTCACCGCCTTTAATCTAAAAAAAGAATTTAAAAAATCGATTTTGATTTTTTATTTAAATTTTTTTTTTATTTTTTGTTTTTTTCACCACAAAAATTATGTCTTCTTTCACCTACAATTTCTATAACAGACCAACTAAACCCAAACCCTTTGTTTCATCCAACAAATCGTATAAGACAACTTCTATAACGGATTTTTTTAATGTAAGCGAAAAAACCGAAAATGAAAACATCGTAAACCATGTCAATACTATAGATAGTTATTTTGAAAAATCAACACTAAAAAAAGAAAAAGATAAAATCGAAAATGACCATTTAAAGAATAAAGACAATATTTCTAATAATAATAATATAAATCAAAATAAGATCAACGACAACAATAATATTAATAATATTAATAATAATAATAATAATAATAATAATAATAATAATAAAAGTACAAGTCCCCATAATAAAATATATAAGGAAGAAACTACAAAAATTTCTCCATTAGGAAAGAAATTAAAAAAATTAAATTATAGCGCTAGTATAGACAATGAAACTTTAAATTTAAATAAAAACAATCTAGATATATATGAAAATTCAGATTATCAACACGATAATGAATTTTTAAATAAAGATATAAATAATAATAATAATAATAATAATAATAATAATAATAATAATAATAATAATAATAATAATAATAATAATAATAATAATAATAATAATAATAATAATAATAATAATAATAATAATAATAATAATAATAATAATAATAATAATAATAATAATAATAATAATAATAATAATAATAATAATAATAATAATAATAATAATAATAATAATACTAATAATGTAAACAGCAGCAGTAACATCACCAATACCAACAATAATAATAATAATAATAATAATAACAATATCAATAGTAATAGCAATATCACCACAGGCAATATTTATAGTGATAATAACAATATAAAAGAGAAAACATCAAATGATGATAGTTATGATAATGATAATAATGATAATGATAAGATACCTAAAAACAAGGGATTCACTTCGTCCCTATCAGTCCATAAACAAAATATATTACCTGTAAATAATAATAATAATAATTCAAATAATAATGAAATTAAAAAAGATAGTATTGAAATAATAGAAGAAGAATGGACAGAGATAATTAATGATGATTATCAATTAAATGAAAAAACATTTTCACAAAATAAAACCATTCAACAAAACTTTGTAAATATAAATGAGAAAAAATCATTAGCATTTTCTAAATCAAATGTTTCAATATCAACACCATCATTAACATTATCATTAAATAAATTTTCATCATCAATGTTATCATCAAATACAAATAAATCAATAAATACATCAATTTTTCAAAATAAACAACAACAACAACAACAACAACAACAACAACAACAAACAAACAAAATTCCATCAATTGTAAATAATAATAATAAAACATTAACACAAAAACCAATTCAAACATTACAACCTTCATCATTTAGTTTAATGAATAAAAGTTTAAATAGTAACAATAATAATAAATTATCAGCAATGGAAATGCTTGGTAAAATAACAACAAAGATTGAAATAAAAGGTTTACCATTTTCACAAATTAAAGTATCAGAGAATTTATCACAAGAACAAAGAGATGTTTTAAATTTAGTTGTAGGTGGTGAGAATATATTTTTCACAGGTTCAGCTGGTACAGGTAAATCATATCTACTTAAAGAGATTGTACGTGTACTTAGATTGATGTATCCAAATTCAATTTATTTAACAGCAAGTACTGGTATTGCAGCATGTAATATTGGTGGTACAACCATTCATTCCTATGGTGGCATTGGTTTAGGTGATAAATCAGTACGTGAACATGCCTCGGCCATTCTAAAGAATACTCAATCGAAAACTCGTTGGCAAACTACAAAAGTGTTAATCATTGATGAGGTTTCAATGATTAGTGCAGCATTATTGGATAAATTAGAGGCTATAGCTAAAATTGTAAAAAATAGTAAGGAAAGATTCGGTGGTATTCAAGTGTTATTATGTGGTGATTTTTGTCAATTACCACCAGTTTCAAAGGCTTCAAAAGATGATCCAACTTCAAAGTTTTGTTTTATGGCACAATGTTGGGATGGTTTAGTTGATCGTTCAATTCAATTACGTAAGGTATTTAGACAAAAGGATCAATATTTCATTGATATCCTAAATAAACTTAGAATGGGTATAGTCGAGGATGAATCAATCGAGGTTTTAAATCAATGTTTTGGTAGACAATTATCAGTGGATGATGGTATAGTACCAACGATTCTATATCCTCATAGGGATAAAGTTAACAATGAAAATGAACATAGACTATCCATACTAAACACAGAGGCAAGAATTTATAAAGCAAATGATAATTTTCAACCAAACTATGCCGACTCTTTAAAGAATTGTCCTGCACCAGAGACTTTAACATTGAAAATTGGTGCTCAAGTTATATTGATTAAAAATTTAGATATGGAGAATGAATTAGTTAATGGTTCTCGTGGTGTAGTGATCGATTGGACTGATTCTTCTTTGTCACCATCAAAAGAAGAATCATTACCAATAGTAAAGTTTACAAATGGTTTAACTCGTATCATTGGAAGAGAAGTTTGGAGAAATGAATTTGGTGAAATTGTAATTTCATCTCGTCGTCAAATACCTTTAATGTTGGCTTGGGCATTATCAATTCATAAAAGTCAAGGTATGACCATCGATAAATTGGTCATCAATTTAGATGGTATCTTTGAAAATGGTCAAACCTATGTTGCTCTATCTAGAAGTTCAGGTTTAAATGGTTTACAATTAGTTTCAAAATTTAAAAAATCTCATATAAAAGTTGATGAAAATGTTAAAACTTTTTATCATTATTTAAAGTAATTTTTTTAAAAAAAAAAAAAAAAAAATATATTTATTTAATAATAATAAAAAGAAAAAAATAATTTTTGGATTTATAAATATATAAATATTTTTTAACTTTTTTTTTTTTTTTTTTTTTTTTTTTTTTTTTTTTTTTTGATTTTATTTAAAAATGCACAACCATTAATTTTTCAAAAGGTTGATTCAAGTTCATTAGAAATTATTAATGTTCTCTTTGTGAATTGAACATCATTACAGTTTATAGATTTACTATCTTTTTAAATAAATCGTAAAGTTTTTAAATGTTATGGTTTATTTAATTTCATTAAAATCAGATATTAGAATTGAAAGTGTTAGAATGGAATCATTTAAAAATTCATTAATTTCACTTTAAAGTGATTTTTCAGCACAAATATTCAATTGTCAATTACTTTAAAATCCATTTGGATTAAAATCATTTTTTTATATAAATTCATGTCAATAGTGATTTTAGAGATAATTGAAATATGGAAAATCTGATTTCATTTTTTAGTGTTTTTCGAAAAAATTAAATGCTTCTTTGATGAAACGATAAAGAATTTCAATTAAAGGAGTACCAAAATTCAGGTACATTGTTTAATTCTTTCTGATATATATCGTTAATATTCATTCTTTTAAAAATAGAAAATTATGCAATTGTAATTATATTTATTTTATAAATAAAAAAAAATTTTAACCATTTTAAGTTTGTTATTAATCATAAAGAGATTACAGATTAAATAAAAAAAAATTTTATTTAATTAGTAATCTCTTAATTTTTAAAGATTTGGCCAATTTATTTTTTATTTCCATATGCGTTCATAAAAAAAGTAGTATAAATTTTTAATTTTTTTTTTTTTTTTATTATTTTTATTATTTTTATCTATTTAAACTTATATATTAATAGTATAATATATAATAAAATTATTGGTCAGCAATGGTAATGTGTAGAATAAGAAATTAATTGATAATTTTCATAAGCTAATGAAAATCTTTTTTTTTATTAGGATTTACTGATGAAAATTCAATTTCTCAATTATCATCTATCGGTCAACTATTGAATATTGGTATCAATAAAAGAGATGCTACATACTCAATGATGAAGATATATGTAAAACAAAATATAAATTTATTGAACCGAAATATAATATTTGAAAACCAAAAAAAAAATTGTTTTCAAGGTACTATGATAGCAAATTGAATTTAGTTAATTGAATGTTGATTTTAAAGATTGGAATATCAAAAAAACTATTTCAGGAAATGATTCAATAATTAAGTGTTTATTTAAAACTTTCTAAAATATAAAGTTTACCGGTGTAAGTTCTTTTAAGAATTCTGTTTCAGAGAATTTTATCTAATCAATTTCAAATGATACATTTGAATTGGTAGGTTCTAGAAGCACAGATTTTAATTGTTATACTGATTGGATACTTTATGAAAAGAAGTTTTCAAACAAAGCCTTTTTCGTCCACTTGATTGGTAATTGCAAACTTGATAAATACCTTACAACTCATGCTAGTTATGGTGGTATTATGACATATTTAGATTTATTAAATTCTATGTCAACAGGTAGAAATGAATTATTTGGATTCTTAATTAGCGACAAAAGGATTGTTTTTATCAAAAGTAATTACAATAAAGGTGTTTTATCACAGGTTAGCATTACAAAACCCATTCACCTTAGTAAAGGTTTTATATATTTAAAAAGTCTTGTAAATTATTTGAAACCAAGAGATTTTCCAAATGATATTGGTGATTTTATTAATTATCAGTTCCAAGAGGTGGAATGTGTCGGAAGTGGTGTTTCTTCTTAAAAATATTAAAAGGTATACCACAATTCTTAGGACAAGGAAATAGCAGAATCTAATAGAAATGATCCAAATTCAATTATTAGTAATTGGGTAATGGCAAAAGTATTTACTCAACTTCAATATTATCCTGAAGCGATTATATTAGCACAAGAAGTTCACTATAGTGGATTAAAAAAATTAATTTTAGAGATTAAAGAAAAAACCACATCACCCCCTGATTGGAACAAGTTTTCAGGAAAAGTTAGTATAAATGAACCAACTACTTCAAAATCAAAATCAAAATCAACATCAACATCAACATCAACATCAACATCAACATCAACATCAACATCAACATCATCATCAACATCATCAACATCATCAACAACATCATCAATAAATAAATAAATAAATAAACGTGCCAACATTGTTTGTTTTCTATTTTAGATAATATGGTTGGTTGATTTTGAAAAAAGAATTTTTATCTTTAATTCTCAGTCCCAGACTAATAGAATCACTAATTTAGCCAATGTGGTTCCAAAGGTTAAATAAATATTTAGGATCAAATAAATTTTAATTTAACGAGTTTTTTAATATCTTTTTTTTAAAATTTATTTTTATTTTTATGCGTTGACGATTATTATAAATTATTGTTTATTTTATTTTATTTATTTTATTTATTTTTATTATAAATTATTAAATGATTTTGATAGTTTTGTTAATCTAATAGTTTTATCTAAAGAACCAGTTATAATAACATCACTTTGAGATGAAGAATTCCAATCACAAGTTACTACAGGACCAGTATGACCAGAAATTTGAAGTATTGGAGAAGATTGATCGATATTATACAATAGTGCAAATTTATTATTTGTACCAACTAAAAATGAAGATTGATTATGATTGAAAGAGATTTTAGTTGTACGATGAGGGTCAACCAAGAAACCAGGATAATCATATTCTTTCACTGGTTTACCCATACTATGAATATTCCATTGATATAATTTACCATCTTTACCCAATGAGTAGAGTCTATTCTCATCGGAAGAGAATTGAACCGATAGAATTTCATTTGAATGTGCTTGCCAACCAGCAATTGGCGAACCAGATTTAATATCGAAAATTCTGATTGTACCATCGACACAACCAGTTGAAAGCAAAGTACCAGTGGAGTTAAAAGACATTGAATTAATGACAGCACCTGAGCTCGATAGTTTCTCTTCAGTTTTCAAAGTTCTCAAATTCCAAGTATAAACCACACCATCAGTTCTACCATTGTTAATTGACGAGGTAGCAAATGAATTACCATTTGGATTGCATGCAATATCCTCAACTCTTGGAAACTCAATCGAGGTGTTAATATCACCGATCGCTTTATCGGTCAAACTATTCCAAATTTTAATCTTTGAATCTATCGTACCACATAGTAATAGTTTTGATCTATTTTCCCATTCCAAAGAGGCGACCTCAGAGAGACAATAGATAGTGGTTTGTCTACTACTAAAACCAACATTCCAAAGTCTAACAGTACCATCAATTGAAGAACTTGCAATCTTACTACCATTTGATAAGAATTTACATCTTGTTATAGCTGATGAATGTGATGTACAAACCTCTTGTGATTCAATATTATAAACTAATTCACCATTTTCAATACCATCACTACCATTCAATCCATTTGATGATTTCTTTTTAAATCCATTTTCATCAATTTCTGTCATTTCAAATCCTGATAAATTTAAATGTTGAAATCCATTATTATTTGTTACATTTGTATTTGTACCATTATTATTATTATTACTATTACTATTATTATTTGATGTATTTGTATTTGAATTTGAATTTGTATTTGTATTTGTATTTGAATTTGAATTTGTATTTGTATTTGTATTTGTGTTTGTATTTGTGTTTGTATTTGATGTATTATTATTATTAATATTATTATTACTATTAACACTATTTGTAGAAATTGATTTTCTTGATCTTCCAATTCCAATCATTGGTTTATTATCATCATCATCCATTGCAGCGATATTTGTAGATGAAGTTGATCTTGGTTCAAATCTTTTACTAACTCTTGAGAATGAATTAACTTCTCTTTCATTACTACTATTTAAATCATTACCGCTATTAAAATTATTTACATTTGATTCTTTTCTTTGACTTACATTACCAATTGTAAATCCACTATTGCTATTATTATTGCTATTATTATTTGATCCACTATTATTTTGATCTCTTTTATTTTGATATTCTAATTTATCAACTTGTGATCTTAATTCTTCATTTATTGATAATAAATTTTCAACTTGTGTTTCTAATCTTTTTCTATTCTGTCTTTCTAAATTAAATTGTAAAATTTTTGGTAATGCTAAAAAAAATAAAAAAAAAAAAAAATAAAAAAAAAAAGTATTAATATGATAAAAAATAACAATTGAATTAATATTATGTATATACATACGTATGTTTTTAAATATAGTTGATAAAAAATTTCTTAATGAAAGTGAAAATGCTTCTGACCAAGTTTTTGAAAAATAAATTTCAAATAATGGATCAGATTGTGGGTTTCTAATATATGGTAATGCTATATTATAATTATGAGGAGATTAATAATAAATTAGAAATATATATATATATATTATAAAAATTAATAATGATAATTACCAAACCAAGATTGCCAATCGGGATCTTTTAATAATTCTAAACTATATTGATCGAAAAATTCTTTAACTTTATCAATTTTATTATTATTTATTGCATAAATTACATAATATTTTCGGAGAGATGATGATAATTTTTTAATTGTAGATTGTAAATCATTGTTATTGTTTCTATAAGATGTGTAACTACCATTACTATTATGATTTGAATTATAATTATTGTTATTGTTATTATTATTATTATAGGCATTACTTTTATTGTAATCGATTTTACTAAAAAAAGTTATATCTAAGAAATTCCATAACTCTACTAAATGGTTTATATCATAACTTGAAATATAAATATTAATTTGTTCTAATATTCTATCTACTTGAAATCCTTTTAATTTATCACCTTTCTTTTCTAATGAAAAGTAATGATTGGTTTGTGTAAATCCCCTAAATATTAAATATTCCTTTACAAGTTCATCCAAATAATTTAAATTTGAACTATTCATTATATATATAAATATAATAGAGGAGAATTCTTTTTTATTATATTATTATTATTATTATTATTATTATTATTTTATTATTATTATTATTATTTATTTTTTATTTTTTATTTTTTTATTTTTTGACCCCTTTAATTATTATTGAATTAATTTATTAAAACAAATATTTAATATATAATTATTAACACACAAATATGTTCAATGATATTTAGTTTAATTTCTTTTTTTTTTCTGATAATATCTTTTTTTTTTTTTTTTCACAAAATGGCGAATAAGTTTTTTAAAAAAAAAAAAAAAAAAAAAAAAAAAAAAAAAAAATAATTGAAAATTAAAAAAAAAAAAAAAAAAAAAAATAAATAAAAAACAATGGCATTTAATATCTTTGCTTATGCACAGAAAAAATAAAAAAAAAGTATTAAAAT
The DNA here is from genome assembly GCF_000004695.1 of Dictyostelium discoideum AX4. NCBI lineage: Eukaryota > Evosea > Eumycetozoa > Dictyosteliales > Dictyosteliaceae > Dictyostelium > Dictyostelium discoideum. The sequence goes on from NC_007087.3 coordinate 1,431,803, forward strand.
AGATAACTCTTTTTTTTTTTTTTTTCCTACCATATTCTTAACTCATTTTTTTTTTTTTTTTTTTTTTTTTTTACTAGTTAATATATTAATTTTTATTATTATTAATTATTATTATTATTTTTATTTTTAATTGAATTAAATTTTGTATTCAAAGTATGTGTCAAAAAAAAAAGTTTTTATTTTGGAATTTATAAATAAATATTATTTTTTTTATTATTATTTTTTCTATTTTTTTTTTTAAAGTGGTAGTTGTATGAATATAAGTGGGAAATTATATATGTGTGTGTGTGTGATGATTAGATTAATACACTCCTTTTAAAGGAATTTTTATAATAAATAAATAATATCATTTTTTTTTTTTTTTTTTTTTTTTTTTTTTTTCTTTTTATTTACAAATTTGTGTTGGTATTAAACCCATCTAAAACATTATGTTTTTATTATTTTTTTTAATTTTATTTTTATTATTTTTTTTTTTTTTTAAATTTTGACCGTTATAAAAATAGCTCCAGATTTTAACCAATTACTTGGAGGTTTTTTGACTAATAATAGTCAATAAAAGTTATTTTTTAATAATTTTTAAATTGAAAAAAAAATTCTTTTTTTTTTTTTTTTTTTTTTTTCATTCTTATTTCAAATTGTTTTAATCCAAATAACAAAAATGTCAATTTTTAGTAGGTGATTAATTTGTTTAAAAAAAAATAAAAAAAAAAATTTTTAATATATACTAAATATTTATTATTTTTTTTTTATAGGATCTCTCACATCATTAAGTAATTTCAATGTGAATAAAAATTATAATAATAATAATAATAATAATAATATTAATAATATTGCCTCCACCAAAATTAGTCAAGAATCAAACCAAACTTCTTATTTAATTTTTGCACCATTAAAAAGATCTTTTACATATAGTTGTTATATTTAATTAAAAAAAAAAAAAAAAAAAAAAAAAAAAAAAAAAAAAAAATAATAATAAACAAATAATTAATTAAATAAATAAAGCTTCTATTTATCCAAAAATTTAAATTATTATTATTATTATTTTTAATTTTTAAAATTTCATTTATTTTATATATGCATATATATATATTTTTTTTTTTTTTTTAATTAAAATTATTTTTATTTTATTTATTTTATTTTATTTTTATTGACAAATTTTAATAAAACCATCATCAGTACCAGCTAATAAAACATGATGTAATGGAAAGAAAGATAAACTTAAAATATTTGATTGTTTTGGAGTATTTAATTTTAAGCCATCAACTCTAAATGTATTTTGATTACCACCACCACTAGTTAATTGATAAGGATCATCTAAAAGTGTCATTGAAGATAATTTATGACCAGAGGAAACTATGAGATCATTTTGATAGAGGGAAGCATTTGTAATGTTATCTTTAAAACCTTTCCACATTTTTGAAATGATTGGTGGTGATTGATGAAGGTCCCATTGAATTACAGATTTATCACCACAAGAGATAAGATAACGTGATCCTTGAGCAATTAGCTTATTGACAGGACTATCATGATGTGATTTCCATTGTTCCAAGATTGTACCGGTTCTAGTGTCCAATAGAGTGATCATACCAGATGAAGAACCTGTAGCAACCCAAGTTGGAGTAGCACTAGCAATAAAAGAGGAAGAAGAGAATTGGTTAGAGTTTGAGCCTATTAAATGGTCATTAGAGGTGGCAATACAACGTATAGCTTGACCAGTTTGATATGCCAATGACCATTCGTGAGTCAATGAACCCATGGAAAGGTCATAGAACGATAGGGTTGATTCACAAGTTGAAGCAATTAAATATTTAGAAGAGATTGGCTCAAAACATGAGAAACTACCAGTTGGCTCATAAAATACATTCACCTTAATTTTACTCTCTGGGTCCCAAACTTGAATGGAGGTAATATCACAACTTGCCACTAACGAGGATACAAAATGTACTGTATGAGCTGTATGCATATGTTGATTATAGGTTGTTAATGATTTAGTTGAATCTAAACTCCAAATTTTAACAAGATTATCTTTTGAACCACTTATAAATCTTTCCTCAGATGGTGATACAGCCAATGATTTAATAGATGCATTATGTTCTTTATATTGTGCGACTATATTACCTTGTAATGTAAATGTTTTATCACAAATTAAATCATCATAATCTTGATAATCATCTAATAAATAAGTTGAACTAATTTTTTGATCTAAAGTTTCTTCAATTATATCATATAATCCATCGTCTGAAACATATGGTGGTATAAAATTTAAACTATTTGGATTTTCATTATTATTATTTGTTGTTGTTGTTGTTGTTGTTGTTGTTGTTGTTGTTGTTGTTGTTGTTATTGTTGAATTTGTAGTTTTAATATTATTTTCTTTTATATAAATTCTCATTATATGTTCAATTAAAGAATTATCAGAGATTTCAGCTCTCATAACTTCAAAACCAATGATTCTTGCTAATTTATAATAAAGATAATAAGTCATTTCAGGTGAATAAATACTACGTAATTGTTTTGTAGTTTCAGAATCACCACCAATTTTAGCATAACTATTATCACCGCTATAATCATAGAGATCTGAATAATTTGAAAAGAATTGTTGAACATACTTTAATATATAATTTTTTGTATGATTTACACCGATTCTACCAGAGATTCTTAATAAAGTTTCAGCCAATGGTAATAGTAATGAAGTATTTGAAGGATTTAATAATAATGAAGCCAATTGAGTCGATTCTTTTAGCAATGATCTTAATACTAAACCAGGTTTAACCAATAGGATTAATTCTTGTAATAATGATAACAAAGTACATGGTATCGATTCAGATCTTGATGCTTTTGAAGAATGTTTTTGAATTAGTATGAAAATGGAAGGGAAATAAAATTTGACAATAACATTTTCACCAAGACTTGAAGCTATTGCAACCAATGGTTCATTTAAATGTTGAAGACGTGGTTTAGTTAATGCAACCAATAGTGGATACATCATATGTCTAATTGTTAATGGTATACCTAGGACTTTGGATATCTTTATCAATGCAGTTGTCAACATTTCATGATTTGGGTTATCCTTTGGATTGGTTTTAACACTGTCCAATAGGAATGGTAGTATATGATGAATGTAAACGTCCCTTCCAAATCTTGAAACTATCATATCGATCATTGGTATTTGAATTAAATGACATTGTAATAGATGATCGTCATGTCTCTGATATAGGGCTATCAGACATGGTAGTAGATAGCTAGTTGATAAATGTATACCTAATCTCTGTGATAACGGATCCAATAAATCTATTAATGCCGATACCATAGTTTTAGAATCATAGAATAGTTCTAAAATAAATGGTAGAATTAAATCAATAGATTCATTTGGTAATGATGTCACAATACCAATATTTGCCAAAGTAAATGTTAATCTCTCCTCTGGTGTATTTAATGAATGATAATGAACCAAGAAATGGTACATCTGTTTAAAATAATTTGGAAATAATGATGATGATAATAATTCATTTACTTCACTTCTTTCCATTGGATTTGGTTGAATTAATTTATCAACAATCTCTTTAACATTATTTGGTAAATTTGAAGTTATCATAAATGATCCATTCTTATTATTATTATTATTATTATTATTATTATTATTATTATTATTACTACTATTTGAATGATTTAAGAAATGATTTTCTAATCCTTTTGATGTAAATAATGGATAACCTTGATATAATTCTGCTATAATACATCCTAATGCAAACATATCATTTGATTTTAATATTTCTAAATTACTTTGTTCTTTATTATTTGAAAATATTTTAATTAATCCTTTATTCTTTTCATTATCTATTGATAACTCACTACTACCACTATTATTATCATTAAATTCTAATGGTCTGTAAATTGGTAATAAATTTTCAAAATTATGACCAAATTCATTATTTAATTCACAATTTAATAATGATTCTATAAATACATTTGGTTTTTTTTGTTGTGAATGATATGATGCTACATTATTTTGTGTAGTGTTATTGTTATAGATAATGTATGGTTGAGTAGTAGAAGTAGTTGTATTAGTAGTAGTAGAAACATTTGTTGGTGATGATGAATAAATTATATTTGCATTAATACCAGTGACATCTTTATTCAATAATTCATATTCATATAATTCAAGTTCTAATTCAGCTGGTAATGGTTCAATTATATGTTCTTGATTTGTATAAATTGAAGATAAATCAGTTGTACTATTTGATACATTTGGTGGTGTTATTGGTCTAGTTGATTCACTATTTTGTTGTTGTTGTTGTTGTTGTTGTTGTTGTTGTTGAATTGATGATGAATCCTTTAATGAAGTTGGTGAAGGTGGACTTGTTATATTATTTCCAATACTATCACCCATATTACTATTTGTAGTGGTATTATTTGTTGTTGGTGCATTAGTAGTACTCTTACTAATACCCATTGATGAAAATAAACCATTACTATATTTCTTTATCATTGATTCTTCAGATTTTGAATGAATTAAATGTAATTGTTTACTATTTGGTGAGTTTGCTTGTTGTTGTTGTGATTGTTGTTGTGATTGTTGTTGCTGCGCTTGTTGTTGTTGTTGTTGTTGTAGTTGTTGTTGTAAATATAATTGATGTTGCATTGAAGAATTACCAATACTACTACCATAACCAATATAATTTGAATTTACACTTGATAAAAGATCAATTTGAACTGGTGTATTTGTTGGTGAAGATGATACAATTGAGTTATCTTCTTTTTCGATTTTAATGGCTTGTGTAAATAATGATGGTAAAAATTTTGCAAGTGATGGTTTATTTTCACCCTCTTTTTTACCTGATGATGTTCTTGGTTTATTATTAACACCACTATTACTACTACTACTACTATTATTATTATTAATAATTGAAAATGACCTTTGTGTTTGACTAGTTGGTGTTGATGAAGTTTGTTGATGAGATGATTGTGATTGTGATGATGGTGATGTCGCACTATTTAAACTACCCATACTGCTACTCATTGATGGTGATAATAAAATATTACTATTACTATTACCAGGTGCACTAGATGAACTATTTGAACCGAATGAATCTGATCTTGATGATACTGTATTAGGAATATTACTATTATGACTATGATGATGATGATGATTATTTACATTTGATAAATTATTTAAAATTGAATTTATAGTTGTATTTGGTAAGAATGTACTATTATGATTTATATTTTGATTTTCATATCTAAATGAACTCTCATTAAATTTAATTGTAAATTCTGTATCAAATTGTGGTTGTTGTTGAGTTTGTTGTTGATGCTGTTGAGTTTGTTGTTGTCTTTGATATTTTAAAGATTTTAAATATTTTTTCTTTGGATGAGGATGATTAAATAATTGAACGATACCATTATTTCTTGGAATAGTTGTATCCATTAATGCTAAATTCTTTGCTTTAATAGCTTCTTCACCAGATAATAAATAACCAAAAGTTAAATCAATCCAAGAATGTAATTGTTTTGAAACATGATCACTCTCTAATGCATTCATATGAATTTTTATAAATTCTTGAGTGGATTGATTCGGTACCCAATCTGGTAATTGTAAATCTGGCATATCAGAATGAATCGATTTAAATATAGTTGAATCTGTAAAAAACTCTGGTATACATTCATCAGGTGTCCAACGATAAAGACGTTCCATCGTTGCTGGATATTCATTTGGTTCATAATTTGTACGTACGAATCTTCTTAATAATGGTACTGATGTTCTTCTTGCTAAATAACTATAATATGTTAACTCTGAAAGTATATCAGAAATATGATGTGCTTTACCACTATTACCACTACCACCACCACCACCATTATTACTACTATTTGTTATACCACCAGTACTACCAATACTACCAATGCCACCACCCATACTATCATCACCTAATGTCGTTGAATTACCAGTATTAAAAAATTGAAAATCTAATTGTTCATCACCTTTATTTAATCTATATTTTGTTTTTGTTAAATCTCTCCAACCTACTGTTTTCCCTGATTGATCTTCATTATTATTATTATTATTATTATTACTACTACTACTATTATCAACATCATCACGACTATCATTATCATTATCAATATTAATTGGTGAAGTTGTAAAATCAATTACCCAAGGTAAAACAGGATGATTCATTGGATCACCAATATGACGATGAGCTAAATGATTTAAAATCATTAAATAATTGAAATTTGATAATTCACCATTGATCCATTTATTCATTGAACTTTCAAATTGATTCTCTAAAGGTTGATGATATAATGGAGTTGAAGGGAATGAAAAACCCTCTAATCCTAACCACATTTGATTATTTAAATGAATATTTGATGGTTGTAAATCACCATGAACAATCTCTCGTTGATGTAAAAATGAAAATAATTGTATCAATTGATAAATCATAAATGTTGTTATCTTTTGATTCCTTTGTAAATATTGTAAACTATATCTTAATAATCCATCTAATGTATAATTATATTTTTTATAAATTATAAATATTTTATCATTTAAATTATTATTATTTTTATCATCATCATCATCATTATCATTATCATTATTATCAATATCATTATAAATGATTTCAATTATTGGTAATAAATTTGGATGAAGTTTTAAAACATTTGGTGAAGTATAATCAATTGATGGTGGTATATTTGTATCTGTGAAATGAATTGAATTTGGTAATGAACTTATATATGTTGAAAATGATTGTAATACTGATTTTATAAATTCTTTATTAAATGTGAATGATTGACTATTACTATTATTATTATTATTATTATTATCATCATCATCTTTATTATCCAATGAATTTAATTTCTCTTGAACTATATAATTATTTGTAAAATTTAAATTATTTTGATCAATATTATAAAGCATTGGTGGTGAATTAATTTCATCAAAATATTCCCATAGAGATAATGTTTCATTTGGTTGAAATTTAAATTGTTGTTGTTGTTGTTGTTGTTGTTGTTGTGATGTTTTTAAAGATCTTTCATATAACCTTGGTCTTTGTTGACTATTATTATCATTACTATTATTTATCCAATTCTTTTTAACAACTTGAATTGAAATTTCATCACCATCATATGAAGATGCTTCGAAACTACCTTGTTTATATTTAATGGTTGTTCTTTTTCTTGGCATTGAATTTAAATCATTTAATGAAATTGATGTTGATAATGGAGTTGTTGTTGTTGACGTTGATGATGATGATGATGGTGACAATGGTGATGATGGTGCTGGTGGTGGTGCTTTTTCTCCAGTATTATCTTCATCTCCTTCACCACTATTATTATTATTTTCTTCAGAATTATTATTATTATTTTTATTTTTATTTAAATCATGATCGTTATGTTTATTTGCATATTGTAATAATATTGAAGTTGATTTATCTTTAATTAAATCATCAATTATATTATTATTACTAATGTTTACAAATCCATTGCTACCTATTAAACTACTATTATTATTACTAGTTTTATTAAAAATAAAATCTATTGATCCTTTGTGAGCCTAAATAATTGAAAAAAAAAAAAAAAAAAGAAAAAAAAGGAAAAAAAAGTTAATATAGATAAGAGTAAAATGAATATTGTAAAAAGTGGGTGTGTGTGTATGTGTATGTTTTGGGAGTATATTAAGATTATAAAAATACATACGGATACAGTTGAAAGATTAAATGAAATTGAATTCTTTGAGTGAATATCTTCTTGATCAAGTGAGAGGAAACAAATGTTTAATTGTTTTTCAATCTCTTCTTTTATCTCTTCTTTTGATACTGTTTGCCCCATATTGCTCACTGTTCTCTCTCTCTCCCACTCAAAAATATTCTCCCCTTTTTTTTTTTTATAACTCTTAATTTCCTTCTTCAAATTACCAACCTAATTTTTTTTTTTTTTTTGTTTTTTTTTTTTTCTTATTAAATGTTTAAATATATATTATTTGATATTATTATTATTCTATTTGTTATAGTTCCCAAAAAAAAAATCTGAAAATAAAAAAAAATAAAAAAAAATAAAAAAAAAAAATAAAAAAAAATAAAAAAAAAAAAAAACTAAAAATTAAAAAAAAATCTGAAAATGTTTTTTTTTTTTTTTTTTTTTTTTTTTTTAAAAAAAAAAATAAATAATGGTTTATTTATTATTTTTTTTTTTTAAATAATCAATAAATTGATTAATAGGAAATTTCTATTATTTTGATTTTACAAATGTTTCAGTATATTCACCAGATGTTTTTTGATTTGGATTTGAAGAAGTTATTAAATCTACATAAGTGAGTGATGATGGATTATCACGATTTAAATCCCAAGATGAAGTGAAACTAATTGAATTTGATTTTGCAAAATGTTGAAATTTTAGCAGCATCATCAATGGTAAACATACTAAGATCATCATTTAAACCAATCATTGGAGTAATAGCAACTTTTCCATATGCTTCAGAATCACTTAATGATGGGTAAACGGTTTTCAATTGATTTTTAATACTAGTTACACATTGAATTGCAGCCTCACCCATATCGTCTTTCCATTCTTCCATATAATAATCCATTGCCATACCATTAACTATGAAATTAAGTCCTTGATCTTTGAATGCATTTACACTTTCCAATCCTTTTGATGTTAAACCAGTTGGCAATGTTGGAAGTGTTAAACTTATTAAAAGAGTGGGATTCTTTGATTGAATACTTTTCAAAGCTAATGCAATATTCTTATCATTGAATAAAGAATTCTCTAAATCAAAATCTAATCCATATGCATTATAAATAGTGACCACGGTATTATAAGTCTCAATCAATTCTTCAACTGAAAATCTACAAGAGATATCTTGATTAGATGCACCACCAAATGAAACTATAACTTTTTTACCATTCTCTTGAATGTCTTTTGCCAATGGCAATGCCCAATCAAGTGGCATTGTTGGTTGTGCTGCCCCTAATTATATTTTAAAAAAAAAATAATAAAAATAAAAATAAAAATAAAAAAAAAAAAAATAAAAAAAATAAAACATTTTAATTAATTTTTTTTTTTTTTTTTTTTTTTTTTTTTTTTTTTTATTTCTTTAAAAAAATAATTAATTAATTTAGAAAACTTACAACATGCAGTATTATCAGAAGAAGATAATGTAATGAAGCCAAATACTAAACCAAAAACATTATAGTCAATAGCTTGTTTTGAATAAATTGGATTTGGTCTTCCACTTGGATAGTTTTGCCCTATTTAATTTAGAATTTCAAGTAATTAATTAATAAAAAATTCTTTTTTATAATTATTTTAAATTTTTTTATGTGTACACTTACAATCAGACCAATCAGCATTAACAGAAACATCAATAAATGGTATATGTGACATTTTTAATTTGATTTTATTATTATTATTTTATTATTTTAATAAATGAGGAATAATTAATTATAATATTAGAAAAGAAAAAAAAAACCATTTTATATTTTTTTGGTTTGAGAAAAAAAAAAAAAAAAATAAAAATTAAAAAATTATATTAAATAATTTGTTTTTTTTTTTTTACTTCACCCCATAAATGAGATTTCAATTTTTAAAATCTTTTTTTTTAAAAAAAAAAAAAAAAATGAAATATTGTTGGAATGGGCAAAATGATTGGTGGTTAAAAAAATTTTAATCCCCAACAGACAGATTATTCAAATCATTTTTAAAATTATTTACTGGGTAAAAAAAAAAAAAAAAAAAAAAAAAAAATAAATAAATATTGTTCAATGGGTTTTGAAAAAATTTTACTTTTATTTTTGTTGAATGTTCACCAACCTCCAATTATTTTTTATTTTATTTTTCAATCAAGCCCCTGCAATTATTTTTAGGTTTTTTTTCAAATAATTAAACTAAAAGATTGAAAAAATCTTTTGATATTAAAAAAAATAAAACAATTATAAATTGGAATTAATTTATATTTTTGATATTAAAAAAAATAAAAAAATTATAAATTGTTTAAATTAATTTTTTATTTTTTTTATTTTAAAAAAATAAAAAAAAAAAGAAAAAGAAAAAATTAATTTAATTGAATAATGAAAAAAAAAAAAAAATCTCTAGAAAATTTGATTTCAAAAACACTTTTTTATTTTTTTTTTTTAATTTTTTTGTGATTAAATTATTCCAATAATTTATTTTTAGGGATTTTGTAATAAACAATGAACTTTAATTTTTTTTTTTTTTGTCTTTATTATTTTATTTTATTTTATTTTATTTTTATTTTAATTATATTTTATTTTATTTTATTTTATTTTATTTTATTTTATTTTATTTTATTTTATTTTATTTTATTTTGTTTCTTTTTTTTTTTCCATATTCATAATTAATAATTAAATTAACTCATTGTATTTTATAATTTTTTATTTTTTTTATTTAGTTATAAAAAAAAATAAAAATAAAAATATTGTGTAGACCACTGTCGTGGTTAGGTTATAACCAAAGTCTCAAAAAAAAATCCTATTTTTTTAATTTTTTTAATTTTTTTTTATTTTTTTTAATTTATTTTTTTTTTTTTTTAAAAAAAATTTTTATTTTAATTTTATTTTTCTGAAAAATCTGTGGAAAAAAGAAAGATTTTGTATTTTTTTTAATTACTTTCCAACAAATAATCGTACATATTTAGGTAAATATTTATTTAAAAAACAACAATTTTCATACACCAATACCCTTTACTTTTTTGGGTACAACAATAACATAATCACAACACTGAATTGAGTATTTATATATAACCAATTTTTTTTTTTTTTTTTTTTTTTTTTTTTTGATAATCTGTGTAACGGGACAGAGAGGTCAAAAAAAAATAAAAATAAAAAAATAAAAAAATAATAAAATTATTTATTTTATTTCATACCACACACACACACACACACACACTACAAACTACAATTAAATATTTAATTAATAATTGTTGTGTGCTTTTTATATTTTAATTCACTTTTTAATTTTTTTTTTGTTTAAAATTTTTTTTTTTTTTAAAATAAATAAAACTACTTCGATTTTATCATAAAAATAAAAATAAAAAAAACAAATTAAATAAAAAAATAATAAAAAAGAAAAAAATAAAAAAATAAAAAAAAAAATAAAAAAATAAAAAAAACACACGCACTCACGAATACTCTCCGACATTAAACTAACTGTATTTTAGTTTTTTTTTTTTTTATTTAAATATATAAAGTTTTTTTTTTTTATTTATTTATTTTTTATTATTATTATTAGTGCTCTATACGAATAATATAATTATATATATATATATATATATATATTTATTTAATTACTAGAATATATATATATATTTATAGTCAAACATATTTTACAATTAAAAAATGGCACAAGTATTTCCTGATGTAATTGAAGAAAAGATTCAAGATGATGATAAATTTTTTGGACAAACAAGATTAAAAAACGATGATATAGATTTCAATGATCCAGATAATGTTTTAACAATGAAAAATATTCATAAAACTTATTTATTAGGTATTGAAGGTGTACCTGCACTAAGGTTTGTATAAATTATATAAATTTTATAAAAATTAATTAGTGTGCGCTAACATATAAAAAATTATATCATTTATTTTCAAAAGAGGTGTTTCAATGGCAATTAAAAGAGGAGAATTTATTTGTATTTTCGGTACATCTGGTGGTGGTAAAACAACAATGTTAAATATTATTGGTACAATCGATAAACCTACAAAAGGTGAAATGAAATTATGTGGTAAAAGTAATTATTATTATTATTTTATATATTTTATATATATTAAATAAATACTAATATTTAATTTTTATTATAATTAAAGCAATTAATCATAAAACAACTGATAAAGATTTAGCATTTTTAAGATTAAGAAATATTGGATTCGTATTTCAAACATTTAATTTATTATCATCATTGACAGCATTGGAGAATGTTGAAATGCCAATGATTTTATTGGGTGAATTATCAGCAAGTGAAAGAAGAGAAAGAGCAATTTCATTATTAACAAAAGTAGGTATGAAAGATCGTTTAGATCATTTCCCATCCCAACTATCTGGTGGTGAACAACAACGTGTTACAATTGCACGTGCTATTGCAAATAATCCAGATGTTTTATTATTAGATGAACCAACGTAATGTATATTTTATCATATTATTAATTATTATTATTAATAATTATAAGTATCGCACGAGCGCTAACTTTAAATTATTTATTTATATATATATATATAAAAATAGTGGTGATTTAGATACAGTAAATACATCAGTGATTATGAAATTGTTAACAGATTTAAATAAACAAGAGAATATAACATTAATTATGGTAACACATGATGTTGGTTTAAAAATGTATTCAGATAGAATCATTTGGATGAGAGATGGTAAAATTCAAAGAATTGAAACCGTTCAAGAACAATCAAAACGTGAACATTATCAAAAACTATATAAAGAATGCGAATTAATTAATCAAAATCAAAAGAATGGTGTAACTAGTGTTTTCAAAAATGATGATGATAATAAAAATATTAAAAAGCAAGGTACTTTAACTGAGTTTAGAAGACCAACTGATTATAAATCAATTGCAAGTTATAATAATAATAATAGTAATTTAAATAATAATAGTAATAGTAATAGTAATAATAATAGTAATAATAATAATAGTAAAAATTATGCATCATCATCATCATCATCAAGTGTATTAAATGGAAAATTAAGCCAATCAACTGTAAACAATTCTTCAATTTATAATCATAATAATGATTCTCCATTTTTCAATAGTAATAATAATAATAATATCAATAATAATATCAATAATAATAATAATAATAATAATAATAATAATAATAATAATAATAATAATAATAATAATAATAATAATAATAATAATAATAATAATAATAGTAATAGTAATAATAATAATAGTAATAGTAATAATAATAATAATAATACAAAGAGTAATAATAATAATAATAATAATATATTTGATATAGCATCTTCATCATCATCTTATAGTAATAACAATAATAACAGTAAGAATAATAGTCTTATTGATGATATTTACTTGGATATAAATGAAGGTAGCTCATCAAATTTTTCAAATAATGATAATTTTAAATCGGTAGATCAAATTACCAATGACCTTAGCCGTATTTTATAAAAAAAAAAAAAAAGATTTCATAGTAATATTACTAAAAATAAAAAAAAATATAAAAATAAAATATATATATAAAAAAAAAAAAAAAAATTATCGTTTATTTGAGCATGTTTAAGAAATGAGATATTGTTTCTTTTCTTTTTTTTTTTTTTTTTTTTTTCTTTTCTTTTCTTTTTTTTCATATCCATGATTGTCTTAATAATACTTTTAAAAAGTAAAAATAAGTAAAATTGATGCAATTAACTTTTTTTTTCCTATAATTATCTTTACTATTTTTGTTGAAATTTGTGAGTTGGAGTCTTAAAGCTAAGAGACTCAATTGATAAAATTTGAGACTGATATTCAGAATCATCAAATTCAATGACTTTTACATTTGAAATTATTTCTGCTAAGATTGATGATATTTGATGTTTACACTGTTCGGTTTTTATTAAAACAAATCTGTATTAGTAAAATGACAAAGAATCTAATAATAGTGCATAAAAAGGTACATACATAAACTGAATCAGATTTTAAAAGTACAGAGAAATTAAAAGATGGGCAACTACAATAATCTCCTTGAATTAGGCACATGTATTTTGCACCTTTTCTACCTTCAACCACATAAAAATATCTATTGGATGGTTGAAAAACATATTTGGTTATAAGTTCTTTATCAATTAACTCTAATGATGCAAATATTGTTTGATCGAAAATATAATATAAACTTAATAGTGTTTCTTCTGATACTAAATAAAATATTAAAATGTATAGTGATGTGTTAATAATAGTTTTGTATAAAAAAAAAAAATAAAAAAAAATAAAAAAAAAAAACTTACTTGTATTGGTTTTATTATTTTCAAATATTATTTTTAATATGTCAAGCAATTTAACAGTGTTTTTATTACTTGTATTTATAGTGGTTGCCATTATTATTAATAATTTATTATTTTTTTTTTTTTTTTACATTGCTTTTGGATTGTGTTGAAAAAAAAAAAGAAAAAAAAATAAAAAATAAAAAATTGACACTTTCCTTTTTTTCTTTTTTTTTTATTATTTCACAGAATTTTTTTTTTTATTTTTTTTATTTTTTTTATTTTGTCTTAATTAAATCTCAACATTACCTTTTTATTTGTTTTTTTTTTTATAAGTTTAAATTTTTTTATATAAAAAATTAGTATTTTTGAAATAAAATTAACTGTTTTCGGGGATATCTTTTTTTTTTTTAATTTTTTAATTTTTTTATTTTTTTTCTCTTTTACCTTTTGAAGATTTCAATCGGCAATGGTTTTTAAAAATAAATTTATTTGAAAAGCACCAAGCCAGATGCTAGTTATCAAAAAAAAAAAAAAAAAAAAAAAAAAAATGAAAAAAAAAATAAAAATAAATTTTTTTCTTATTTTGTTTTTTTTTTTTTTTTTTTTTTTTTTAATCAATACCTAAAGATAGAACGCACACACAAATTTTTTGATTATTTAAATTTTTTTATTTTATTTTGAGAAAAAAAAAAAAAAAAAAAAAAAAAAAAAAAAAAAAAAAAAATAGAAAAAATAAATTAAAAATAAATAAAATAAAATTAAACAAACCACCATAAAAAAAATTATATATATACAAAATATTTACACAGAATAAAAAAAAATGAAAATTAAAATAATATTTTCAATTTGTTTTATTTTAACTTTTATTCACAGTAAATTATTTGTAAAATCATTATTTAATTCAAGTAATATTTGTTTCAAAAGTTGTAGTGAAATTGGAGAACAATGTATAACGGATAACCAATGTTTCGGAGATTCAAAATGTTTAAAAAAGATTCCGTCATATCAATTTGGTCACAATGAATCAACTTCAAAATGTTCAATTATTAGAAATTTAAATGAAAAATGTAATGAAAATCAATGTTCCTCGGGACTATTTTGTGAATTTGAATGGTTTTATAGTAGTGAAGGTGGATCTTGTAGGAATACTCGTTTTTCATTGTAAATATAAAAATAAATAAATAAATAAAAATTAATAAATAAAAATGGAAATGGAAAAAAAATAAAAAAAAAAAATAAAAAAAATTAACATCGGGATTATTATTTTTTATTTTTTTTTTTTTAGAATTGATGAAGATTGTTCAAGTTTTAGAGATTGTAGTAGTTTATTTGCAGATTGTATAAATGGAAAATGTAAATCAAATCAAAATAAATGTTTTGTTGATTTTGATTGTTCATCAAATCAGTATTGTAATTCAGATATTGGAAAATGTGAAATATTTTCAAAAATTAATCAACCATGTAATTCATCGTTACCCCAATCATGTGAATTTGGTTCATTTTGTTCAATAAATTCAAATATATGTCAACAATCATTTTCATTAAATCAAGGTGACAAATGTAATCCTCAATCTCAAACTGATTGTAAATTAAATTATTACGTAAGTAGTAGTAGTAATAATAATAATAATAATAATAATAATAATAATAATAATAATAATAAATATATATTTAATAATAATTTATTTATTTTATATTAAATTTTAATTTTAGTGTTCATCATCAGATGGAATTTGTGTAGAATATGAAGCAAATAAAAACAATTGTAATGGTAATGAAAATATATGTGATTCTAGTTATTCAGTTTGTGGTTGTGATTCACAATGCCATTCAGTTGTAAATGTAAATATAAAATCAAGTAAACCATTAACAGATTTAAGAGATTGCTTAATAAAATATAATATTTCAATAGTGAGAAATAGTAACAGTGAGAATTCAACAATTTATAAAAAATGTTCAAAAGAATATTGTCAATATTTAACAATGTTATCAATTGATAATAATGATAACAACTATTTTCAATGTACAAATAAAACATCAACTAATATAATATCAAATTTACCAATTTGTTTAAAAGCCAATAATAATAACAACAACAATAATAATATACCACCATCATTAAACCACTCTAATAGAAATATATATATAAATCACTATTTATCTATTATTATTTTATTTTATTTTATTTTTTTTGTAAATAATTAATAAAATAAAACCCATCTTGTATACTTTTATTTTTTTTATTTTTTTTTAAGTTTATTTATTTATTTATTTATTAAAATGATTCATCATCAGTGGCATCATCTCCATATTTACTACTGTCACTATCAGTATCAGTAGTACCATAGGGATCCTCAGGTAAAATCCACTCTATGTTATTCTTTGATTGATTATTTATAGATGATTTTAATCGATTGAAAATTTTTAAACGATTATGGTAGCAATCTATTACAACTTTTTCTAATGAATTTAAATGATGTTCTAAGAATGGTTTTAAGAAATCAGTTTCATTTTTCATATCCCGATTCCAGTCAATATAAAATCCAATTGAGAATCGTTTAACCCCACTACTACCACCACCACCACCATCATCAGCACAACTATTATCATTAATTTTAATATTTTTGAAATTTTCTATTAATATATTTGTAAATAAATCTTGATAATTTGAAGAGTATACTCCATAATATTCATCAATAGTGATACTTTGTAATGATGGCATTGGTGGTGGATAAATTAAATATCCACTTGAATTGATATCGTGTCTATAGGTTTTATCTTCATTAAAAACTTTATTGTTAGGACAACAACAAAATTTGAATTTTCTTAAAGTGCTATCACTTAATATTATATCATATTCATCAGTTTTTAAATAAAATGATTCAATTCTTGAGAATAGCAATTCAACAAATTGTCTACTACTTGAGTATGGTATTAATCTAATTGAATTATAATCGAAATATAATGGTGGTTGTTTAATTAAACTGAATTGGCTATCATTGTCGAACTGTATCATTGATTTCTTCCATTCAAAATATTCATTATTTAATATTTTTGATAATACTTTAAAGAATTGTTTTGAAACTAATGCAAATGATAAAAGATTATCATTTATAATAACTTTGTCCATTCTATCATCAATATACCATAATGAATCTCTAATTATCTTTTCAATCACTATATCTGGTAGTATGAATGATTTCATTTGTTCTTTATTTATTGTAAAATGATTGTTGTTGTTGTTGCTGTTTCTGTTTTCTCTATTACTATAGGTTGAACCATCACTATAATACCCAAAACTTTCAAAACCATCTAAAATCCTATCCTTAATATTCTTGTATACAATATCATGTAAACGATTGATATCATATTGATATGGTGATAATTCAAACTCTTCTTCCATAATTGCTAATCTATTTTTTAATTGATCATTATCATTCTCGTATAAATCTATAAACCATTTGTTAAACTATAATTTTTTTTTTTTTTTTTTTTTTTTTTTTTTTTTTTTTTTATATTGCTATTATTATTAATGTCAGAAAAATAAAAATAATTGATGACACTTACTCTTTTATCAATAAGTAATTTTTTATAAAGTTTATATTTAAAATAACTAAATTTAATTGTGTTTGTTATTTTTTTAAAAACATTGAATGAATTATCAAAGAATATATTTAAAATGAAATCAATATATCCTTTTTTATCAAAATAATGAAAATATTTATTTTTATGATATTTGTTGAAATAATTTATTGATTTAATTTTAATTTTTTCATTTTCTTTATTATCATTAAATATCTTTAAAATATTAATTAGTTCTAAAAATGTTTTTGGTTTTTCTTTTATTGATTTTATTATTTTATATGTTTCTGTTTCTATTTGATTGTTTGTTGCTATCTGTTCTTCAAACTTTCTTTTTTTATTCATTTTTAAAAAAAATCTGTAAAAAATTGATAAAAAATAAAAAAAAATTCACTTTTTTTTTTTTTTTTTTTAAAATTGTTAATCCCATAAAAAATTTTAAATAAAAATAATTAAGAACCAAAGTTTAATTTTTAAAATAGGTTGATGTGTTTCCCAACATATAAGTTGACCTTACAGCAATCTAATCACAAATTTTTACTTCACAAAAAAAAAACCCCTTCGTCAACTGTCTTTTTGTAAAAAAAAAAAAATCCGAACTTCACTTTTCCATGGAAATAATTTGGTTTTTGAGAAAAAAAAAATATTACTAAATCATTTAATTATTTTTTTAAAAAATATATTAAGGAATTATTATTTAATAAATTTATTTAATTTCAATATTATCACACTTAAAATTGTGTACCTCAAATAATAAAAAAATTAAAAAATAACAGTTTGAAAATTTAAATTTAAAATAATAATTGCTTTACAATTTTAAAATTAAAGTTCATAAATAAACTATTAATAATAATTATTGTTTATTTCTTTAATTGGTAAAATTGATTAATCTATATAAAACAAAAAAAAAAAAAAACCACCTTTCCTCCACTCACCAACCTCTCTACCTTCAAATTTTTCGTTTTATTCCAAGCTCAATCTTAACTCTTTACAAGATTTTAAATAAATATACATTTTATATATTTTTTTAAAAATAAAAAAAAAAAAAAAAAAAAAAAAAAAAAAAAAAAAAAAAAATTAGTATTTGTATTTTTAACTGATGAGAACAACATTAACAATTAAAGATTGATATTATTCAAATAAATATATTAGTTTCAAATTAAAGAATTGTACAATAAGAATAATAACTATTTTACTTTTTTTTTTTTTAGAATTTTATTTTATTTTTTTTTTTTTATTTTTTTTTTTTTATTTTTTTTTTTTTATAGGTGAATGAAAGAAATAGATAATTTAAACATGATTTAGTGATGAATGATGAATTATTATTAGCAGATTAATTTATTTTTTTGATTTTTTTGATTTTTTTTCTTCTGGTTCTTCATCTCTATCCTTTCTCTTTTTATCTTCTTTTGATGATGATTTCTTTTCTTTCTTTTCTTCTTTTTCTTTTTTATCTTCTTTTGATGATGATTTCTTTTCTTTCTTTTCCTTCTTTTCTTCTTTTTCTTCTTTCTTTTCTTTCTTTTCTTTTTTATCTTTCTTTTCTTCTTTCTCTTCTTTCTTTTCTTTCTTTTCTTTCTTTTCTTCTTTGGCGACTGGAGTTTCTTCAGTCTTTTCTTTCTTATCTTTCTTTTCTTTCTTTTCTTCTTTTTTATCTTCTTTTTCTTCTTTCTTTTCTTTTTTATCTTTCTTTTCTTTCTTTTCCTCCTTTTCTTTCTTTTCCTCTTTGGCAACTGGAGTTTCTTCTTTCTTTGATTTCTTTTCTTTCTTCTCCTCTTTGGCAACTGGAGTTTCTTCTTTCTTTGATTTCTTTGATTTTTTTGATTTTTCTTCTTCAGAGGAATCAGAATCGGATGATGAGTCAGAGTCAGATGATGAGGCTTCTTCCATTTTAACGTCTTGTTTCTCTTGTTTAATTGATGATTCTTTTGAGGATTTAGTGGCAACATCTCTGGTGGTATTTGTAGTGGCAGATTTAGTATGATCATATTTGGCGACATTACCAGATTTCTCTGGTTTGACGGCATTTAATGATTTTCTAACTTCACGACCTTCAATAGCAGCGGCTCTACGATCAACAGCACCTTTGTAAGCGATACCATAACTTGTATCACTGACTTCACAGAGAGCATCGAAACGAGCGGATAAAGCAGCTTTAGCGGCGAGAACTCTAGACATTTTACCTTTGTTCTTTAATGAAGCTTCACCGACGATCTTGGCATTATAGATGA
>NC_007087.3:1456569-1474069 GCF_000004695.1 Dictyostelium discoideum AX4
ACCATGGCCATAATCATAATCATGGCCAACAAAGTCACCCACATCCACATCCACATCCACAACCAAAAAATTCAAGGGTAATTAATAGAAATAATATAAATATTAATAGTTTAATTAATAATAATAATAATAATAATAATAATAATAATAATAATAATAATAATAATAATAATAATAATAATAATAATAATAATAATAATAATAATAATAATAATAATAATAATAATAATAATAATAATAATAATAATAATAATAATAATAATAATAATAATAATAATAATAATAATAGTAATAATAATAACAACAACAACAACAACAACAATAATAATAACAACAACAATAATAATAATAATTATATTAATAAAACTAATCCTCAGCGTGTTCAAAGTGATAGTAGTGATGGTAGTGATAATGAAGAAAATGGAAATAACAATAAAAATGTTAAACCCAATAATATTTTAAAGGAAAATACCAACAACATAAATAACAACAATAATAATAATAATAATAGCGGTAACAGAATTAGTAACAATACTAGTTTTAAAAATGATAATATTACTGGAAATAATTCAAATGTAACTATTACCTCATCCACTAATAATAATAATAGCAGTGGTAGTAATAATAGTATTGATGAAAATAGTGAAATTAAAATCAAAAGAAATAGAGTTATTTATGATCCATCAATACAAAATAAAGAAAAAATCGAATCACCATTAGATATTATTAAAAAGACCAATAATATCATAAAGAAAGCAAACATTAATATAGATATAGAAACAATTAATCAATGTATAAACAATACCACCAATACTATAAATGAAATTATCAATTTGGAGGATTTAGAGATAATGAAGAATAGTATCACAATAAACAATTCAACAATTCATAATCTCAACTCAATTAAAGGATTTTTAAAATCTGAAGAGACCTTTTTAATTGATATAATGAATAAATTGGAGAAAAAGATAATTCATGGTAAGTTCATTTTATTTAGAAAAATAATGTTACTATTGTAAAAAAAAAATTATCATTAGAAGTATACATGTATATATATATATATATTTCTTTACTATGGTATTTCTTTTTCAGAATATTCTATAGGTTCATCTTTATTCCAATTGGGAATTAATAATAATAATATTAAGAGAATATTTTATCAACCCCAACCCCATCATTAAAATTATTATTTTTTTATTTTTTTTATTTTAGATGCAGATAGTGGAAATATAATGATAACGAGTAAATTACCAATTAGAAAGAATCATATGATTGAAAAAGAATTGGATGGTATTGATCCAATTGAATCAGGTAGTGGTGGAAATACCAAGAAACAAAGACAAGAACAACAATCATCTACAAATGAAGGTAGTGAACAAGAGGGTGGTGAACAACAACAACAACAACGAGAAGAAGAAGAGGAAGAAGAAGATGATGAATTAAGTATAGAAAGTCAAGATTTTTATAATAATTTTTTAAAATTGGATGAAATGGAAGGTATCTCATCAAATAAGAGATTGATTATTCAACAACATATTCAACATCTTTATAAACAACAACAAGAGATATTAAATGGTAGACATTTATATCATGAATATAATTATCATCTCAAGAGAAATAGTGAAGGCTATTACTTTGAGAATGATGAAGAAGGAATTTATAGTGGTGCCTACAATGATGATGATAGTTCATATGATATGGAGGATGAATATGATGAAGATCAAGGTGAAGACGAGGAAGATGAAGAGGAATATGATGAAGAAGATGAGGATCAAGATGACCAAGACGAAGAAGAAGAAGAAGAATATGAAGAGGGTGAAGATGATGATGATGACGAGGATGACGAGGACGAAGAGGATGATGGTGAAGAGGATGGTGAAGAAGAGGATTCATGTACACATATGAGATTCTCAATGAGAAATGGTGGTCATCACCACCACCACCACCATCATCACCATCATCATCTAGATGAATGCGATTCCGATGAAGATGATGAGGATGACGAAGATTCAAATCAAGATTCAGAGGATTCAGAGGATTCATCAGATGATTCCGAAGAAAATGAGAAACAAATGGAAGAGGGAAGAAAAATGTTTCAAGTGTTTGCCTCTAAAATGTTTGAACAAAGAGTTTTAGCCGCCTACAAGGAAAGATTGGTATTGGAGAGACAAAGACATCTCTTGGAAGAGGAGGAAATGAATGAAAAGAGGGAAAAACAATTGAGAGAACAAAAACTAAAGAATAAAAAAGAGAAAAAAGAGAAATTAAAACAACAAAAGCAAAAAGAAAAGGAGGAAAAAGAAAGAAAACAAAAACAATTGGAGGATGAAGCAGAGAAAAAGAGATTAGAGGATCAAAAGATTGCAGAGGAGAAGAGAAAAGAAAAACAAAAGAGAAAGGAGGAATTAAATCAAAAGAGATTAGAGGATGAACAACGTTTGAAACAAGAAAGATTAGAAGCTCAAAAAGAAAAGGACAAAGCTAAATTAGAGGAACAAAAAAGATTAGAACAAATTAATAGAGAAAATGAATTAAAGAGACAACAAAAACGTATGGAAAGAAATAAACTTGAAAAAGCTTCAAATAAATATGGTTCTGTGTCTTCAAAAAAATCTGGTTTACATGTTTTACCAGATGTTGTTGAACCACCTATAACTGTTACACCAGTAACAACAACAACAACTCAACCTCCAACTACAGCTACAACAACAACAACACCCACAGTAGCAGCAGCAACAAATACAATAACAATAGCCAATTCAACACCAACACCAGTTTCTACACCATCACATTCTAAAACTAACACTACTCCAGCCAAAGCTATTCCAACAACAACAACAACGACAACAAATCAATCAATCATTAATAATAATATTAATAATAATATTTATAATAATAATAATATGATCAATATCAATACAACTACTTCTACTGCACAAAAAACTCCAATTAAAGTGTCAACATTAAGTCCAAAATCACCAAATTTTATTCCATCCTCTCAAAGAAATACTTCAACAAGTGCTTTAGCTCATGGCTCTGTAGCTTCATCACCTCCCTCTAATATTAAATTCCCAAATAATAATAATAATAATAATAATAATAATAATAATAATAATAATAATAATAATAATAATAATAATAATAATAATAATAATAATAATAATATAAATAATAATATTGGATTTTCAGCTAGACTTTCACCAAATATACCACATTCACCAACAAACAATATAATAGATTTACCAAATGTCAATAACTTATACAATGCCTATGGCTCAACAATGGCAGACCATTTATATGGTAATGATTCAACTAAAGATATGATTAACAGTATCAATCAAAAGATGACCCCAACAAATCAAATTTTCAATCAACCTTCATTGTTTTTAATAAGAGGTGGTTTATTGGATAGTAATGATGATATCGATTCATTCTTTCAAAATGGTTCATCAAATTTCAGAAAGATGTTAGATTTGGAAAGTGGTAATAAATCAACTAATGAAACAAATAATAATAGTAATAATAATAATAGTAGTAATAATAATAATGGTGTAGGTTCATTGTTTGATGAATCAAATATTGATATTATTAAATCAAGTTTTGAACAAAAACAATCTAGAGGTGATTCACCCCCACAAACCATTAGTACTACAACTACAACTATTACCACAACTACAACCACCACAAGTACCTCGCCAAAATCTCCAAAATCACCAATATCCACTGGTTCAAATACCCTTTCACCAATTGGTAATAATAATAGCATCTCACATAATAACTTCAATAATAACAATAACCAAATCCATCAATTATTACCACCTGTTTATGGTTCTACTGGTTTCCCAATCCAACCTCCATCAAATCAACTTTGGGAGCAACAATTATTACTTCAACAATTACTTCAACAACAACAACAACAACAACAACAACAGCAACAACAACAACAACAACAGCAACAACAACAACAACAACAACAACAACAACAACAACAACAACAACAACAACAACAACAACAACAACAACAACAACAACAACAACAACAACAACAACAACAACAACAACAACAACAACAACAGCAACAACAACAACCAACAAATTTTTATCATCAATACTTTGATAATTCTGTTAATTTTTTCCCAAATTTATCATCAACTCAACAACCAATTCAATATCCTCATCCAATTGTAAATAACAACAACAATAGTAATAATCATATCAATACACCAACTGAAAACAGTATGTTTTTCATAAATGACGGTTTCTTGTCACCATCATCCATTTTACCATCACTAGATGATAACAATATTAATAATAATATTAATAACATAAATGGTTTTTCTACATTTTTTTAAAAATAATTTGTTGGAAAATTTATTAATAAATTTAAAAATATAAAAAAAAAAAAAAAAAAAAATTTTTTTAATCATTGTTTATTGTGTTTAAAAAATAAAATAATTTCAAATAACAAATAACAAATGTTTGGATTTTATTTTGAATTTTTAAAAAAAAGATTTTTTTTTTTTTTTGTTTTTTTTTATTTTCCCAAAAAAAAAGTTTTAAAATTACAAATTTGCCTGGTCAGATTGAAATTACCCACCCCACACATTGTGGGTATATAAAAATTTATATATATATAGAATAATAAATAATGGTTTAAAAAGATAAAAAAACTGAATATGAAAAAAGAAAGAAAAAAAAAAAAAACATTTGCCAATTGTGATATTATTTTATTTTTTATTTTTTTATGATTTCTTTTTAAATTTCACACAATTTTTTATTTTTTTTTTTATTATTTTCATTTTTTTTTAAATTGCAATTTTTTTTTTTTTTTTTTTTTTTCTTTTTCATTTTTTTTTTTTTTTTTTTTTCTTTTTCAATTTCATCATTTTCCCATTAAAACAAACAATGTCTTCATCAAGATTAATTAAATGTTTAAGTTCAAACAATTGTTAGTATTGAACAAAAAAAAAAAAAAAAAAAAAGAAAAAAAAAAAGAAACTTAATAATTTATTAATATATTTTTTTCTTTTCTTTTCTTTTTTTTTTTATTATTTAATCAATTTTATCTTTTTAGATATTGTTAGATCTTTCTCAAAATCATCAATTCCAACCACACCAACACCAGATTTTCCAGGTGAATATAAAGAACCAATTGTAAAGACACAAATCCCAGGTCCACAATCTAAAGCTTTAATTGAAAGATTAAATAAACTCCAAGATCCAAGAGCTGCTCATTTCTTTGCTGATTATGCGTATGTATAAAATAGTATTATATTTGATTTTTAAAATTTTTAAAAATATTAATATAAAATTTTTTTAAAAAAAAAAAAAAAAAAAAAAAAATTATAAAAAAAATTAAAATATAAATAGAAATTCAAGAGGTAATTATATTTCAGATGTTGATGGTAATATTTTATTAGATTTATATTGTCAAATTGCATCAATTCCAATTGGTTATAATAATCCAGAATTAATTAAAGCAGCAAAATCTGATAGATGGGTATCAGCAATTATTAATCGTCCATCATTGGGTGTACTTCCACCAAAGGATTGGCCAGCATTAATTGAGAATTCATTTATGCAAGTATCACCAAAAGGTTTGAATCAAGTATTCACAGCAATGTGTGGATCATGTGCAAATGAATGTGCCTACAAAGCAGTTTTCATGCATTATCAACATGTTAAACGTGGTGGTAAACCATTTACACCAGAGGAGTTATCATCATGTATGAAGAATCAAGAGCCAGGTTCACCATCACTTTCAATTCTCTCCTTTAAGAAGGGTTTCCATGGTCGTACTTTTGGTACACTCTCAACCACTCGTTCAAAGGCAATTCATAAACTCGATATTCCAGCTTTCGATTGGCCAGCTGCAACCTTCCCAGATCTTAAATATCCATTGGCTGAACATGCTAAAGAGAATAGAGAAATCGAAGATAGATGTTTACAAGAGGTTGAACAACTCATTAAAACATGGCATATCCCAGTCGCTGGTATCATCGTTGAACCAATTCAAGCTGAAGGTGGTGATAACTATGCCACTCCTTACTTCTTCCAAGGCTTAAGAGATATCACCAAGAAACATGGTGTCTCTATGATCGTCGATGAAGTTCAAACTGGTATGGGTGCCACTGGTAAATTCTGGGCTCACGAACATTGGAATCTCACCTCTCCACCAGATATTGTCACCTTCTCAAAGAAGATGCAAGCCGCTGGTTTCTATCATAATTTGGATTACCGTCCATCCGAATCCTATCGTAACTTTAACACTTGGATGGGTGATCCAGTTAGAGCTCTCGAATTAGAGGTTGTCATTGGTGAAATCAAAAAGAATCATCTCCTCGATAATGTTGTCATCACTGGTAACTACCTCAAGGATGGTCTCTTTGATATTGCCGCTCGTTATCCAGGTTTAATTCAAAATATTAGAGGTGAAGGTACTTTCTTGGCTATTGATTTCCCAACACCAGCTGAACGTGATCGTGTCATCTCTCACATTCGTTTATTAGGTGTTGAAATGGGTGGTTGTGGTGAAAGATCAATTCGTTTCCGTCCAATGTTAGTTTGTCAACCATCTCACATTAATCAATTCCTTAATCGTTTCGATCAAACAATGAAAGAATTATATAAAAATTAAAAAAAAACAACCATTTTGATGAAATAATACAATATTATTTTTCTTTTTCAATTATTTTCATCACAATTGTATTATTTAATATCTATAAATATTTTTTTAAATTTAAATTTAAATTTAAATTTTATATATAAAAAATAAAAAAATAAAAAATAAAAAAAATTAGAAAAACTATATAATAAATAAATATATTTTATATATATGAATAATTTTTTTTTTTATTAATTTTTTTTTTTAATTTAAATTTATATATTAAATTTTTTTTTTTTTTTTTTTTATGAATAAGTTATTGATTTCATTGTTAAATTAACTTTTTCAATACCAAATACAATAAAATAAAATATATGAGAACTATAAGAATCAATTGAATTTGTTCCAGATGGTAAAGTTAGTTCACCATTTGGTGATAATTTAATATTCCAAATTGAATCAATATCACGTAAGCAAAATGTATAATCTGTTGAAATTATTATTGATTTAATAATTTTTGGAGAATTGTTGAAAATATTAATTGAATATTGTGTAATAATTTGACCATCTTGTTCCCAATTTCCAATTGCTTTTTGTGTAATAATACAGTTTTCAAATTTATTCAATTTTTCAGTTTTTGATGAAACAATTGCAATAAATAATAATATAACACAAACTATTGAAACTTTCATTTTATACTATTATATTTTTTATTAATATTCTTTTAATAGTTTTTATTATAAAATTATTATTTTAAAATTTTTTGTTTATTATTTATTATAAATTTTTTGGTTTAAATGACTGCTATTATTTTTAAATTTATTTTTAAATTTTTTTTATTTTTTTTTTTTGGGGTTATTACTAATATTTTTTTTTTTTGTGTTGTTACCAATATTTTTTTATTATTTTTGTTTGAATTCCTCATACACTATATTATGTAACTCTTATTATTAAAAATTCAAATAATTATTAGATTAAAAGAAATAATAAAAATATTTTTAATTTTTTAAATTACAAAATAATACTCTTTCATTTAAAATGTACCACAATTAATTAAAAATTATTTGTAGAGGAATAATTATGTACAAATTAGTTTATTATAAAAAAAAAAAAAAATAATAATAATAATAAAAAAAAAAAAAAAAGATAAATTACAATTAAAATAATTTTTTTTATTTTATTTATTTAATTGTTTTAATAATTTTAAATTTGATTCGAATTTTATATTTGTTTGGTAAAACTTCTAATTGATTGTAGTAATAATTCATCATCTACCTTTCATAATGTCAAAGTGCATAGATAAATCTTTCCTTTCTCTGGCAATGGATAGGCAGTGATTTTTATTAAATTCTACATATTTCTTTTCAAAAGGAAATTGCTTGAAAATTAGTTTTCTTTTTTTAAAATTATTTTAATAGTTGTATTATAATGGACCATTAACCTTTCAAATGATATAGTGCATAGATAAATCTTTCCTTTCTCTATCATTTTTGTGAGGCTTTGATACATTTAATCTACATTTTAAAATTTTTAAAACTTTTTTTATTATTAAAGTTAGAATTATTTTTATTTAAATATATATTTTTATTTATTATTTTTAATATTTTACCTTTATTTATTTTTAATTGTTTATATTTGTTTAGAATGATTTTTTTTTTTTTTTTCAAAAATTTAATCTATTTATACTTTCCCATTTTTTATTAAAATTTTAAATTATAGATTTAGATGAAATTTAAAAATTAATTTTTACTCTATTTATCAAATCCGATTGCAAAATAAAAAATTACCTAATTTAGAATTATTTTAAATTCCAAAAATGGTAAAACGGGATTTTTTCATTTTTTTAATTAAACCCATGTTTCTCTTTTATTTTTTTTTAATAAAATCCATTTTTTAAAAAAAAAAAAATAAATATAATAAATAGAAAAAAAAATAAATCAAAATAATTTTAATTGTTTTATATTTTATATTAACACCAAAAATATCCAGTTTTCAATACTCGAATTTTAAAACGGGCTCCCAAGATGATGTTTTTTCGAGTTTTAATAAAGCCCGCAAAAGATAATTTTTTTTTATTTTTTTTTAAAAGAAAAAAAAAAAAAAAAAAAAATTAAAAATCAAAAACCAAAAATCAAAACCAAAATATATTTGTATTTTCAAAATGAATAAATCAATTTTTTTATTATTCACTTTAATTAGTTTTGTATTTTCTCAACAATTATTTGAAATTAATTATTATCAATATGAAGAAGGCCAATGTGATGGAAGCCAAGATGGTAGTGGATCTTTAGAAGCTTGTGGCCACCCAAGTAATATTGTAAGCACAGCATATGCCAAATTTGAAGAATGTTTACTTTTCAATGTTTGTATTCAATTTAATTTTAATTTATTGCTTGTAGTAAATTTATTTATTACAACAAAAAAAAAAAAAGTTATTAATATTTATAATATATTAAATTTAGGGTGGTTTCTCAAGATTAAGTTTAGTTTCTTCAAATACAGTAAACTATACAGTATTTTATCATGGTTGTGATGAGTAAATATATTAATATATATAAATAATTTAATATAAATTACAATCCACTAACAATTGGTTTTTTTTTTTTTTTTTTTTTTTTAAAGAGGAGTACAACAAAGTGAAATTATAGAAATTGGATCATGCTATGCAAATTGTCAAGATGCAGCTGCTCAAAATTCATTTTCAATCTCAATTATTGATGAATCATCAGTTGTAATTCCAAATTCAAATTCTTTTGCAACTATTTATTATGGTGGAGATTGTAATGGTGATTGGAAATCCAATTATACTTTTATTGAATTTATGAATACTAATATATGTGTAAATGAAGGTGTTTATGGTTCGTTAATGTTAAAGTGCAATCCAATTATAAACCAACTCACTATTCATTCTTATGATACACAAAATTGTGAAGATCAATTATCAGCAACTGAAGTTCCATTGTCACTAGAAAACTGCAACTATTTTAATGATGACATGAATATGGCATTATATTGCAATTAATAAAATAAAACTAAAACTAAAAATATTATAAAAATTAAACATAAAGATGATATATTATAATTTAATTGATGAATGTATAAAAAACAAGAAAATATATATTTTCATTTTTTTATTTTAATTTTTTAAATTGAAGATAAAGAATATTCTCTTACTCCCTTTATAATTGATAATCTTTCACCTAATGATTTTATTCCAATCTCTTTTAAATGATTCTCTGTTAATAAATGAAAAACTGTTGAATCAATTTCCTCTTCTATAAATCTATTTACATATTTTGACATTCCAATACTATTTAAAAAATATTTTACATCTATTTAAAACAATAATAAATAATTAATATTTGAAATAATAAAACCAAAAAGCTATAATAATAACAACAATACCTTTTTTTTGTGATTCAGTTAAACAACTATCTCTATATTTATCACTTTCTTTCCTATTATTTATATTATTTATATTATTATTATTATTTTCATTATTCTTAAAGGATGGAAATTGTGGTAAAACTGTATGATTATTATTTTCTATATTCTTTGATTTTAATTGTATGTTTGCAGAAATTTGAGAAAATGAATTTTTTATATGATCTAAATTTCTATTTGTTCTTTTATTATTATTATTATTATTTGAATTATTATTATTATTATTATTATTATTATTATTATTATTATTATTATTATTTACAATTGGTATATTAATTATATTTTGAGTTGGTATTGATTTAATTAAATGTCTATTTTTATATAATAATTCTAATTGTTCTAAATTATCCATAATTAATAATTTTTTTAAACATTGTACACCATTACCACCACCAAATATTAAAAGTTTATTTTTTACTACAGTTGCAGAATGAGCACAACGTGCATCTGGGGCATTTACAGTTCTTAATTTCCACCATTTCCAAACTCGAGTATCTAAACCATAGATATCATTAATTACATGACCATCACCACCACCAAATATAATCATATGTGGACCAATCATATTGGCAGAATGACCTGCCCTTGGTAATGGTGTATCATCACTATCAGTCGAAAATAAAGTTTGATGTCTCCATTCATTGGTTTCAACAT
Source organism: Dictyostelium discoideum AX4 (assembly GCF_000004695.1). Taxonomy (NCBI): domain Eukaryota; phylum Evosea; class Eumycetozoa; order Dictyosteliales; family Dictyosteliaceae; genus Dictyostelium; species Dictyostelium discoideum. Next base: position 1,467,272 of record NC_007087.3, read on the forward strand.
TAAATAAATGGAGATCATTTATCCTTTTTGTACCTGCGTGACCTGCAAATAATATTAAATGTTTACCATCACCAAAATCTACCATTGTATGACCCCATCTTGCAGACGGTATTAAATTATCATTATTTTCATTATTTTTATCATTTTTATTATTATTACTATTGATATTATTATTATTACTATTATTATTTTCTTGATTTATCTTTTTCCATTCATACTTTAATAAATCTAAACAATACATATCATTATATAATCTAATACCATCACCACCACCAAATATATATAATTTATCACCTAATAATGTTGAGGAATGTTTTGATCTACCAGATGGTATATCACCTGTAGTATTTATACAATTCCACTCAACAGTTTCTAAAGAAAGGAAAAAAAAAAAAATATTAATATTATTATTATTGAATTTTTTAAAATAATAAAGTACTTACTTGGATCAAAAATGAATATATCATTTAAAAAACCAGAAAATGAACCACCACCAAATACAATTAATTTACCATTATAAGAATTTAATGAATGACCATTTCTTGGTGTTATGAAATTATTTTCAACTTTAACTTCTTCCCATTCCCATGTTTCTATATTCAATTTAAATAAATCATTTAACATTTCATTATCATCATTCCAACCACCAAATACATATAATTCACCATCTATTGTCTCTGATTGATGGGCACATCTTGAATTGGGTTCATTTTTAATTTGTTCAACTCTCCACATATTTTTTTTTTTTTTTTTTTTTTTTTTTTTTTTTTTTTTTTTTTTTGTTGAAACTACTATTATTATGTGTAAAATATTTTATTTATTACTATTTTATTTATTAAAATTTCGAAAAAATCATTATAACTAATTTTTTTTTTTACATTTATAGTGGTTTAAAAAAAAAAAAAATTAAAAAAAAAATAAAAAAATAAAAATAAAAAAAAAAAAAAAAAAAAAAAAAAAAAAATGAAAATACCATTTATTTTTTTAGTGGTTTCGTTGAAACTACCAAAAAAAAAAAAGCCAAAAATAAACCCATCTCGACCCTTTAAAGATTATAATAATAAAAATATATAAAAATAAAAATAAATAAAAAATGTCAAGAAAAAGTTCATATAAAGAAAGAAATCAACCATTAGAATATACAAAAGTTGTACCAAAATTTTTAGAAAATTTAAAAAAACAAACAGAGGTTGACATAAATGCAAAATTTGAAAATTATATGAATAAAGAACGAGAAGAGGGAGAGAATAAAGATAACACAGACGAAAAAGATGATTTTGAAAAAGAAGCTATAGAAAGAGCAATTCAAGAACAAAATAGATTAGAAAAGAATTTTAATGATAATGAAAAACAAAAACAAGAGGAACTAAGAAAACAATATGAAAAAGAAAGAGAACAAAAAATTAAAGATGACCAAATTGAAGATGAAAAAGCAAAATTAGAAGGTAGAGAAAGAAAAATAATTTTTCAAAAACCCACACATTTAAATAATAATAATAATAATAAAAAAACTGATAATTCACAAAATGATTTAAAAAAACAAGCTGAAATTGTAAAAAAAACAATAATTTCAAATAATAATAATAATTCAAAACTGAATTCAATTAAAAAAAAGGTTGAAAAGAAAAAAACAAATACAAAATTATTATCATTTGATGTTGAAGAAGAAGAAGAAGAAGAAGAAAAAGATTAATAATTAAGAATAAATTATAATATTGTACATAAAAAAAAAAAAAATACTATTATATTTATATTTATTTATTTTTTTTTTTATTTATTTTTTTATTTTTATTTTTTTATTTTTTTATTTATTTATTTTGCATCATACCAAGTTTTAGCATATCTACAATCAACAACTAAATCAATTAATAAAGGAGTTGTTAAAGGATTACTCATTAAGTTCATCATGATTGAACGAGCTTCATCTGCATGTTGTTCAGGACCTTCCAAGATGAGTTCATCATGAATTTGCATGATTAATTTGAAACCTAATTCTTTTAGACGTTTATTATCTTCAATGATGAGCATTGCTTTCATTACGATATCAGCTGCACCACCTTGAAGTGGGGTATTGATTGAAGCTCTTTCAGCATGACCTTTCATACCTTTGTTACCTTTTATATCGGGTAATTGACGATATCTACCCATTAGAGTTCTAGTCCAACCATATTTATGAGCGGTTTCAATGGTTTTTCTTTGCCAAACTAAAACTTCTGGACGATCTTCATACCAACGATTGAGGGTTTCTTTAGCCTCATTTAGGGTTACACCCCAATCTTGTGATAGACCATGAGCGGTTTTACCGTAGGCGATTGAGAAATTCAAAGTTTTAGCTTTACGTCTTTCAGAGGCATAAACATTTTTAAGGAGTGGTTTTGGTGGCTCACCCTCTCCATCCCATTCTAACAATACCTCTCCTCTATCGATTGCTTCTTTAACATGTGGATACATACCCATTGCGGTTCTACTATGAAAATCACCACCCACTTGGAATGCTGTTATCATACTTTTACAATTAGTTATGTGAGCTAGTAGACGTAACTCCAATTGACCGTAATCGGCCACGATCAATGTGTTGCCAGGTTCACATGTAAATGCTTTTCTAATTTTATAACGATCCTTTTCAAGTGCTGGTTGATTTTGAAGGTTTGGTTTCTTTGATGATAATCTACCAGTTTCTGTATTTACATTGATTGATGTATGAAGACGTGAATTTGAGTCGGCTAATTTCTGTAATGGTATTATAAATGTATTCAACAATGTACCGATACTACCAAGCTCTAACAAAGCATTGATCGCAATTGATGCTTCCCTACCCATTTGTTCACGTTCTTCAATTGGTAAATCTTTATAACATTCATTTTTGGATTTCACAAAGAAATCATAAGCTGAGCCGTACTTCCCATCGATTGGATTTTTACCTGCCAATTCTCTAAGTGACGATGAATCCACCGATGGCCAGCCATTTGTAGTTAAAGACTTAGATTCCATGCCAATACCTCTTAAATAAAATGTTTTCTTTTTCTTTGGTTTAGTTTTACCAACTTCAATTGTACCATCTAAATTATCACATTCGAAATCTTTTTCCAATGGTAAAGATTCTTTGGTTTTCTTATTTTGAACGGGTGCGAAAAAGAGTTGTTGAATTTGAGCATCACTAACTGGATTCATATTTTCAGCATCTGGTGAATGGGTTTTTGCCCAATTTAAAAACACCTTTCTATTCTCCTCCATGTCGGTATAGGCTTTCTCTTCCAAAGATTTCAAATAGTCAATATCCACTTTTAGCCCTCTTTGCTCCATTTCAGTCAATAGATGTCCAAATGGTCTCCACATTAGGTAGTAGAAATCCCACATTGTAGTACCTTGATTCCATTCCATGTCTCTCAACTTGATATGAATATTTTCACGAAGTAGCCAAGTCAATTCAGAATCCAATGATGAATATTCTATCCAATTCAATATGAATTTGCTATCACGTTGAATTCTTTCCAATGGTGGTATAACTATGGATTTACCTTCTTCGCCATCAGCTTTAATTTTCCTTGTACCAAATAAATCCTTAATTGGAACCTTTGGTTTATTTAATAATTCCTTACTTAGGGCCTCCAATGAATAGCCGCCAGAATTCATTCTAGAAGCATTCCACAATCTTGCCATATGTAATGTATCACCACCGAAGCCTTTGACGTTGATACCATGGTTATAGAAAATATGTCTATCGAATGCATAATTATGCCAAACTTTTAATATTGACTCATCTTCAAAGTATTCTTTAAAAACTTGTAAAATCTCATCACCCTCAATATCATCCATAACATCAACCCATACTCTCGAATTACCATCATGAAACTTAACTTGTGGTCCACAATAAATACTAAAACAAATCATTTTACCATGTCCAATTGGTGAGAATTTCTTTAAATCAATATCAATAACCTCTGTATCACATGCATGAAATCTATCTTTTTGTTTCATTAAAATCGATACTACCATTCTTGCTGTTTCAACATCTCTAACCATTGTTACATTCTTTGGTTTTAATTGATTAATTTCTTCATTTGAAATTTCATCAAATTTAATATTTTCATCATCAATATAATTAAATTCAACTTTTGAATAATTTTTTTTAATTGTTTCTAAATTTGTTGTTGATGTTGATGTTGTTATTTCTTGATTATCACTAAAAAGTTTATTTAATTTTTCAACTGAACTTTTAATTGAGGTAAAATTATATTTATCTAAAAAATTATAAAACTAAAAATAAATATTAATATTAACCATTTTTTTCATATGTGTGTTTTTTTTTAAAAAATTAATTAACTTACTTTTGTTCTATCAATTGGTTTATATTTAATATCATCTAAATTTAAATTTATTGAAACATTATCATTTAATTTTGCTAATTGATAAGAAATTCTTAATTGATCAATTGATGACCTAATTGGTTCAATGAATTTTTGAGGTAATTGATCAATATTTTCAATGATTGAATTTAGGTTACCAAATTTCTTTATGATATCAGTTGCAGTTTTTTCACCAATTCTTGGTATACCTGGGATGTTATCAACTTTATCACCAATTAAACTTTGAAAAGTTACAAATTTATTTGGTTCAAACCCAAATTTATCAATGACACCTTGTTTATCTACCATTGATCCTCTTCTAGTACTGTAGACACTTACATTATCATTAACCAATTGATAAATATCTTTATCATCGGTCACTATTGTAACTTGTGACCCATTGAATCTATTACTCTCTGGATGCGTTGGATCATACTGGTCATTGCCCTCAATGAATTTGTTGCCTTCTTGAGTGGCAAGTTTTGAATAGGTTGCTAATAAATCATCACATTCATAACCATCGACTTTTGTGAATGCAACATTTATTGAATCTGTGACTTCGGGTATTAGTAAAAGTTGTTGTAATAATTCTGGTGGTGTTGGTGGTCTATTGGATTTATATTCTGGATATAAATCACGTCTAAAACTACTTCCACCTTTTGGATCAAAACAAACCACTATACTATCAATTGGTTTCAATTCATCAATAACCTTTAACATTGATCTCATAAATCCATATAAAACATTAACATTCATACCTTCATTAGTTAATGATGGTGTCGTTGCATTTGCCTTATATGCCATTAATGTACCATCAATTAATACAGTATGTTTTTTTCTTTTTTCAATTTTAATATCTTTTATTGTTGTCATTGTTGTTGTCATTGTTGTTGAAGTTGTAGTAGTAGTATCACCTATTATTGGTACATTATTATTATTTACATTATTTTCAATATTATTTAATATTGAATCTTTTTTATTATTTACATTTATTGTTTTTGATGATGATGATGATGATGATGATGATGATGTTATTTGATTAACTATATTTTCAAAATTCATTTGTTCAATTGAGTGACGATGATGATGATTATTAGTATTAAAAGTATCTTGACCATAATTATAACTATTAAATTGAAAGTCAGTATCTATTATAGGAGAATCTACAATTTGTGGATGTTGTTGAAATGGCATTTGGTAATCATTTAAAACGAATGATGATGGTATTTGTTGAATAGTTTTCTTTATTACATTAGTTGGCTTTTTAAAATAAATCTTTTCACCATTTGATAATGATAAATATGGAACATTGGATTTAATTTTAATTTTCATTTTTTTAGTTTTCGGTATTTCTTTTTTGATAATATTTATGCCATCATTTTTTATATCATTTTTTATATCATCACTATTATTATTATTATTACTATTATTACTATTGTTATTATTATTATTACTATTATTACTATTATTACTATTATTATTATCTAATTGGTTGGTTATTGGATTTATTATTATATTATCATTAGTAAAATATTTATTATTATAATTATTATAATTATTAGAAAATGAATTTATGAAAAAATTTGTAATTAAAGGTGTTTTTAAATTATTTAGATTTTTTTTATATTGTTTTGATATCGTTATCATTTTTAACAATTTAATAATCTAATTTATTTTTATTTTTTTTTTTTTTTTTTTTTTTTATTTTTTGGAAATAAATTAAAATAATGAAAAAAAAAAAAAAAAAAAATTTTGAAAAAAACGAATTGAACAAATCTAATATTAAAATTAATTTTAATTTTAATTTTTATTTTTTTTTTGGGAATTGATTTAATTTGGGGTGGTTGTGAAATTAAATTTATTTAAAGATTTGGATTTAGTTCAAGCTCTAAATAATTTAAACTATGAAATCCATACATTAGATGAGAAACCGTGAAAATAATAAAAATAAACATAAAAATAAAAAAAAATAAAATATAATAAAAATAGTAATAATAATAATAATAATTTTAAATCAAATATTAAATTTATTTTTTATTTTTTTTTATTTTTTTTTTTTTCCAAATATTTTAATCATTATCTGTTTAATTCACAAACAAAACTTTTTTTTTTTTTTTTTTTTTTTATTTTTTTTTTTTTTTTCATCAAAAAATTTTCACAAAAACGACTTTTTTTTATTTTTTTTATTTTTTTTTTATTTTTTTTTCATATTACACATATCTGCATATTTATACCTATATATACATAAAATGACTAAAAACGTAATTGGTTCAATAACAAAGAATTTAGAAACAGTATTTGGAACTTTAGCAAAAAGAAAGAGTAAAGGTGAAAATTTATTAGATGTTTGTTTTTCATTACCAAGTAGAGGTGTTGGAAATAAATTTGCTAAAATGGGTTGGACTGAAAAAGATACATATTGGACCGTAACAAAAACAAAATTTAATAGTAT
>NC_007087.3:1476569-1556569 GCF_000004695.1 Dictyostelium discoideum AX4
GTTTCTTTTCAGATGGTATTAAATTTTGATAAATTTTAATATCATTAATAAAATTATTTAAATATGAAATTTGTGATTTTCTGTTACTCTTTGAAAATATAAAAATTGGTAATTTGAAATAATATTTATTTTCACTTGTTTGTTGTAACAATAATTGAAAATCATAATGAGCGAAATTATTTGGATGATATGTACCAGATAATAAAAATTGATTCTTGTACCAACTAAATTCATTAAAATATTTTAATTTTAAATAAATATAATTTTCTGGAAAAAATGTGAAAAATCCTGTAAATGGTAATAACCAATTATATAATTTAAATACATTGGTATCTTCAACATTATTATCAAAATTTGAAACTAGTGAATTTAATTGCTCGTTTGTAAATTTCATTAATTGTAAATCTGATTTTGTTGGTAACTCCATTGTATTATTGAATATCATTCTTTCAATTATAAATTCATTATCTGATTCAAGTGATAATTTCAACTTTTTTTCATTTATTAATTTTTGAAATGGTTTTAATAAGTCTCTAAGTATGACTAATATTTTAACACTTTCAAATAATTGTAATAATGTTGAATTGTGTATTGAAAATTCAAACATTCCATTGGCATTATTTATTTTATTTAATGATGGTAATAAATCTTCAATATTATTATTATTTGATAAATTAATTAAAAAATTAATTGTTTCATAAAATTTAAAATTATATTTACCACCTGATGATACTTTATTATATTTTAAATTATAATTTTCATTTGATAAAAATAAATTCCATAATTTAATTAATTTTGATTTACTACTACTACCACTACTACCACTTGAACTACCACTACCACTTAATTTATTATTCAATAAAAGTTGTTGATATATTATTGTTGCACAATCAAATGAACCAATATCAATTGACCTTTGCAATGATATAAATTTAAATTTATAATTAAATTCTTTACTTAATATTTCTAATATATGTGAATTATCATATTCAATTGCAAAGAATTCAGTTTCTTTTATATTTTCATTTTCAATAAAATAATTTGAATAATTTTTAAATAAATAATAATAAAAACTTTTATTATTATTATTATTATTATTATTATTATTATTATTATTATTATTATTATTATTATTATTATTATTATTATTATTATTATTATTATTATTATTATTATTATTATTATTATTATTATTATTATTATAACTATTATTATTATTTAACCATTTGGCATCAATTGCAATTTGTTTATTAAAAATTGAAAATTTATTTAAATAAATATTAATACCATGCTTTTTATCATACTTTTTTCTAATTTCATTTCTTGGTTCATAAATTTCATTTGGTTTATTGGTTTTATATACATTGAATAAAAGATATTCTTTTTTTTTGACTTTTTCAAAGAGTAATTGATAGTATTGATTTTTTATCATCCAATTGGTTGATACTATCTCTTCATATTTAAATGATCCAAGTTTTCTTATACCAAAATCACTATAATAGTTATCGTGTTTAATAAAACTAAATATTTTTTTAAAAAGTACAATGTTTTTGAAAACTTTAAAAAATAAATAATCCATTTTTATCTATCTACATGTGTGTGTTATCTTTTATTACATAATAAAATAAAAAAATGATGTGAAAAGAAAAAATAAAAAAAAAAAAAAAAAACTAAAATAAAATAAAATGAAATCTGAAAATAAAAAAAAAAAAATAAAAAGGTTATAAATTAAACGAATTTTTAAAAAAAAAAAAAAATAAAAAAAAAAATTAAAAAATTGCATCATGATTAAAATAAGTTTTTTTTTTTTGTTTTTTTAACACAATCCCAAATGTTTTGAAAATGTTGTAATTGAAAATTTTTATATAGGAAAAAGTAAAAAAAATCATTACCAGAGTGTTAATTTTTAATCATTTTTTTATTTTTTTTTTGGCTGACTACCGCCATTTTTTTTTTTTTTCTCTACTCAAAATTATAAAATTTATTATTAATTTATATTTTTTAAAAATAAAATACAACCAAAATATAATTATAAATTTATATTTTATTTTTTTTCTTTAAATTTAAATAAAAAAGGGGGTGAGGCGCACTCTCGTAAATCTCTGAAGTTGTGCAATACAGAGCGAATGCGTAGAGGTCGAATGATGCAAGCACCAAACATATGACCTCACCTCGAAGAAAAATAAGTTTAATCGAATATGCACATCAACGTGTGATGGCAGAAAGAGATTAAGCTTTTTAGAACAGATACTACACATGATCAAAGCGAGACGCTTCAAGAAGGTACCTTTTCAAAATGAAAAAACTACTCTTTTGTATTTAAATATATAATTTTTTATTTATGGGTTTTTTTCTTTTCGTGAAAATAGTGAAGTTAAAAATTTATGACAATTTTTTTTTTTTTTTTTTTTTTTTTTTTTTTTTAAAAAATAAAATATTTTTAGAAAATTTTCTTAACTCAAATCATGGTGTTATTAATAATATTAAATGATGTATAAAAAAAAACTTTATTTTTATTTTTATTTTGAATATTGTTTTTTTTTTTTTTTCAAGAATTCATGAGGACCCATAAAAATAAAAAGTTAATACTTTTAAATAAAAAAAGAAATAATTTCATTTTGAAAAGGTACCTTCTTGAAGCGTCTCGCTTTGATCATGTGTAGTATCTGTTCTAGAAAGCTTAATCTCTTTCTGCCATCACACGTTGATGTGCATATTCGATTAAACTTATTTTTCTTCGAGGTGAGGTCATATGTTTGGTGCTTGCATCATTCGACCTCTACGCATTCGCTCTGTATTGCACAACTTCAGAGATTTACGAGAGTGCGCCTCACCCCCTTTTTTTATTTAAATTTAAAGAAAAAAAAAAAAAAGTAATAATTTAATAACAAAATTTAAGAAATAAAATTAAATAAAAAATTAAATTTATTTATTTATTTATTTATACATGAATAATAAAAATAAGAAAGGGAGATAAGAACCTGTTTTATTTATTTTTTATTTTTATTTTTTTTTTTTATTTTTTTTTTTATTTAATCAATGTAAATGGATATATTGACTAGAGTCATCGTTTTAATTTATAATTTAATATTTATTATTATTTTTAATTTTATAAAAGCATTTTATTTGCACACCAAATTCTTTGTAAAATATCATTTTGTACATCATTTAAAGAACTCCAAAGTTCTCTTTGAATTGCAGGTAAACCATTAACTTCTTTTCTTTCACAAGCGATTAATAGGTTGTTTAAGATTGCGATAGTTTCTTCAGACAATTCAGAACCTGCACTATATTGAGAATGTTGTTCATTTATATCATTTACTAATTTACTAAGTTGTGCTTGTGATTTTGAAAAACTATCTTGTAAAATATATAATAAAAATAATGATACACGTGTTTCAATTAAAATAAATGGATATAATGACATACTAACTGATGATGGTAATATTGTATTATTATTTATATTATTATTTATATTATTATTATTATTATTATTATTATTATTATTATTGTTATTAATATCATTAAAAAAATTATTATGATTACTATTATTATTAATTTGATCAAAACTACTATTAGTTGTTGTATTTAGTAATGATAATTGATTCATTCTAGATTCTAATGGTTGTGTTGTTTCACCTGCAATATTTACAATTAAATCTAAATAATCACAAGCACCCTTATAATCCCATTCCATAATTTTACAATATGCTGCTTCTTTTAATGAGTTGATTGCACTTATTGGACTTTCTGTCCTTTGAATTTCTGCTGCCTTTTGAAAATATTCTGCACCTTCTTCTAATTTATTTAATCTTTTTAATATTGATGCCATTTCAAAATATAATGTACCCATTATACTAAATCTTTTATAATTTTGATAAATCTTTTTTTTTATAAAAGTAAATAAAAAAAATAAAAAAATTAATATTAATAAATATATATATATATAATAATGATGTTTTTTTTTTTTTAAAATTTACTTTTATAGCTAATAAATAACAATTAATTGCTTCAGGTATATTCTCTTCAAATGATATTATTTCAGATTCATTTGTTGAAATTTCATTTTCCCATATTAAATAACCAGCATCAATATAACATGAGGCTTCTGCTGATGATGAAGCTTTAATTGCTTGTTCACATCTACCAATTGATAGACAACAAAATGCTGCATATATATTATTACCTTCACGTTTAAATGAATTCATTACTTGTGTATATTGATCAACTGCTTCTGAATAATTTGGTTTCCTCATTGGAAACTTTTTTTTTTTTAATTTTTGTGATATTAATTTATAAGAATCTATTAAATGACTCATTCTTATTTATTATTTATTATTATTATATTATTATATTATTATATTTTAAAATTGGGAGGGGGTGAAAAGGGAATGTTGATTTGAAAAAAAAAAAAAAAAAAAAAAATTTGAAAAAAAAAAAAAAAAAGGAAAAAAAAAGAAAAAAAAAAATAATATTGTTGTCTGGTTATATATAACCATATAATTTTTTAAAGAAAAAGATTTTATAAATAATAAAAAAAAAAAAAAAAAATAGATTATTTCAGTTTACCCAATTTTTTAATATTTTTAATAAAAATTCTATTTATTTTTATTATTATATTTTTTTTTAAAAAAAGAAATCAGGGTTTTTTATTTTTTTTTATCTTCACAATTTTTTAAATTAATAAAAACAAAAAAATAAAAATAAAAATAAAAATTTTTTCATTTTTTTTTTTTTTTTTTTTTTTTTTTTTTTTTTTTTTTTTTTTTTTATAACATTTAAAAAATAATAAATAAAGAATGAATTTTAAAATTATATATTTTATAATTTTATCAATAATAGTTTCATATTTTTCAAAGATTGGTATTGATTATTATTTTAGTAGTGATGAAATTAAAGAGAGATATTCATTATTTGAATATGTTGTAAATGATCAAATAATAAAATTTGGTAGTAATAGAGATAGAGATCTTTTTGATAGATCACATTATAATGAAGAAGTATTTTATAATATAAAGATATCAAAAGAAGTTCAAGATGCACTTAGATATGGTAAACCAATCGTATCATTAGAGTCTACAATTATTTCACATGGTATGCCATTCCCACAGAATTATGAAACTGCATTGGAGGTTGAATCAATCGTTAGATCATATGGTGTTATTCCAGCAACTATTGCAATTTTAAATGGTACAATTCATATTGGATTAACCGAGAAAGAGATTCACTATTTAGCAACGGTTGGTAAGGATGCAATTAAAACGTCACGTCGTGACATTGCCATGGTGACATCGATGGGTAAGACAGGATCTACCACGGTTTCAGCAACTATTTTATTCTCAAATTTAGTGGGTATCAAAGTGTTTGTCACTGGTGGATTGGGTGGTGTTCATAGGGGTGCCGAAACAAGTTTAGATGTGAGTGCAGATTTAACAGAGTTGGGTAAGAATGGTGTTATGGTAGTTTCAGCAGGTGTAAAGAGTATATTGGATATTGGAAAGACTTTGGAATATTTAGAGACTCAAGGTGTTACAGTGGTGACTTTTGGTTCTGATGAATTCCCAGCATTCTTTACAAAACATTCAGGTGTAAAGACACCAAATCGTTTGGATACCGTTGACCAATGTGCAAAACTTCTCTACTCAAATCAGTTACTTCAATTAAAGAGTGGCATGGTCGTTGCCGTGCCACCACGTGATAATGAACATTCTGAGCTCATTGACCGTGCAATCAAAGAATCAATTGAACAATCAAAAGTAGATGGTATTTTGGGTAAAGATATTACACCCTATCTCTTAAAGAAAGTAAATGAAAAAACTGGTGGTAAATCATTAGAATCAAATATTGAATTGGTTAAAAACAATGCTAGAATTGGTTCACAAATTTCTAAACATTATTATAATTTATTAAAAAATAAACAATCACCAACTAGTAGCACTACTACCATTAAAGGTGATGAATTAGTTTTCAACTATTTTGACCAACGAGTAAATACTTTTCTTAGAAATTATTTTAAAACATTATCAGCAGAGACTTTGTTATTAAATGGTCCAAATAAATTAAAAGGTTTAAATGGACCAAAACCAAATAAACAATTGGCTGATAATCATATTGAGTATGATATTGTGGTGGTTGGTGGTGCAGTGATCGATATGATTTCTCATCCATTTAAAGAGAGTGGTTTCCAAATGGAAACTTCAAATCCGGGTGCTATTTCAATTAAAATGGGTGGCGTTGGTCGTAATGTTGCAGAGGTATTATCAAGATTACAAATGAATTCATTGTTTATTAGTTTGGTTGGTGACGATGTTCACTCTGGTCTATTGATGGAATCATTTCAAAAAATGAATTTATCATCCAATGGTGTTGGTATCAAGGTTGGTAGTAAAACTGCAATTTACAATGCAATTATGAATGATCGTGGTGATTTGGCAGTTGCAATAGCTCAAATGGATATTTTCGATGAGATTACACCTTCCTACATTTCAAAATTTGATTTAACCTCAAGTAAACTTTTAGTTTTCGATGGTAATATTCCAATTGAATCAATGACTTATTTAGCTCAACTATCAAGATCAAAAGGTATTAAACTTTGGTTCGAACCAACAAGTGTCTATAAATCTTCAAAAATCGTTGAATCATTCATTTTATCTTCAATTACCTATATTTCACCAAATAGAGATGAATTAATTAAAATTTCAAATGAAATTATTAAAAAAGGTTTAATTAAATTTGAAAATATTATAAATAATGATATAAATGGTAATTAATTAAAATTTATTTATTTATTTAGATTTATTTATTATATATTTAATTTTTATTAATATTATTTATTTATTTATTTAGATTTAGAAAATATTAAAAAGCATAGTATAATTTTAATTGAATCTGGTATAAAATATATTATTACAAAGATGGGATCAAAAGGAGTATTATTAGCTTATAAAAAAGATGATGGAGAATTTAAATTTGAATTATTTTCAGCACCAGAAGTACCAGATAACAAGATTGTAGATGTAACAGGTGCTGGTGATAGTTTAGTTGGTTGTACAATTTATTCAATATTACTTGGTCATAATTTAACAACTGCAATCCCCCAATATGGTACCCCTTGTGCAAAAGAAAGTTTATTATCAACAAATCCAGTTTCACCAAATATTAAAATTTCTTTATTTAAATAAATATTTATTAAATTTTTTATTATTTTTTTCTTTAAAACATTTTTTAAAAAACGTCTAATTGAACTTTACCATTTTTACCACCATAATATGATAAAGAAACACCACCATTGAATTTTTAGTAATTTCACATTAGTCAAAACTATTTGAACAAGTTTAATCTGAACATTTTAATGAAAAAAAAAAAAAAAAAAAACAAAAAAACAAAAAAACAAAAAAACAAAAAAAAAAAGATCTAATTTAATTTATTAATAATTTTAAAATTTTTTATTTATTTATTTAAAAAACAAATTCACATTCCAAGTCAATTGAGTTACTTAAAAGTTTTTGAAAATTCTTTCTATGTAAAACTTAAACCTTTATTATTAATAGTGCATTAATGTTTTGGACTTGTAGGACTTGGTGTTGGAGTTGGTGTTGGTGTTAGTGTTGGAGTTGGTGTTGAATTAATTGGACAAGCATACATTGAACTCATTGAACATTTATATATTGGAACTAATGAATTAATTCTGATACAGTGATTGGTATTTAAAATAGCTGATGGTTCACAGTAAAAGTCTAATTTAACTGTACCATTTTTACTACCATTATATGATAAGGAAACACCATTTGAAATTTGAGTAATTTCACTTTTTTCAATATAAGTCATTGGTAAACAGTTTCATTTTTATAAAAATAAAGGCAACTTTGAACATTGGTTAAATTGTCCGTTTCTTTAAACTATTGCATTTTGGACAATATCCACAAATATTGAAAAAAAGGAAGAGCATTAATTCTCCATAAGGAATGTCGGAGATTGATCGTGTATAATAATAATCTCCTTTTTTAGTCAATGGTGATAAATCGATTAAACCTTGAGCTGTGTTTAATTTACAAACATTATTATTACAATATCCAAATGAAAAATTTAATAAATAACTTAAAGTTAAAAAAATAATAATTTATTCATTTTTTTTATATTTATTGAATGATGAAGAAAAAAAAATTGTATAAATTGATAATTAAAATACTTAAAAATTTATTTAAAAAAAGATTAAATAAAAAATTAATTAAAATTCTGTTTTTTAAACACTTACTCCAATTGGTTTTTTCGATTGTGATAGTTTTTTTTTTTTTTTTAATTTTGACTAAAAAAGGTAAGGTATTTTTGTGAATCATTATTAATATTAAATTATATTACATCTTTGTTTTTGTTCACTTGGGTTTTTTATTGTTTTTGTTTTTTTTTTTTTTTTTTTATTTTTAAAAAATATAATAAACATTTATTTACTGATAAAAATTGTTCATAAACACCAAATAAAAGAAAAAAAAAAATACCAAAGTAAACAAAAAAAAAAGATGTAGTATAATTAATAAATAATTTTAAATTATTTATTTATTTATTTAAAAAACAAATTCACATTCCACGCCAATTGAATTACATAAAATTTTTTGAGAATTCTTTTTATAATTACAAGTAATTGAACTATTTGATGTAAAACTTAAACCTTCATTATTAATAATACATTTATGTTTTAGACCTTCTGGTGTTGGTGTTGAGCTTAAGGTTGGTGTTGGTGTTGAGCTTAAGGTTGGTGTTGGTGTTGAGGTTGGTGTTGAGGTTGTAGTTGGATTAATTGGACAAGCATGCATTGAATACATTGAACATTGATATAATGGAACATATGTATTAATTCTAATACAATCATAGATGTTTAAAGTTTTAGCGGATGGATCGCAGTATATGTCTAATTGAGTTGTACCATTTTTACCACCATAATATGATAAAGAAACACCATTTGAAATTTGAGTAATTTCACTTTTATCAGTATAACCCATTGGTGGAGCAGTACCATCTTGTGGATAAAAAGCACAACTTTGAGCATTGGTTAAATAGTTGTTACTTCCTAAACTATTACATCTTTGTGTATATCCACAAATATTGAAAAATAGTGAGAATGATTTTGGTGGATAATCAATGAATGATCCTGAAAAATAACCACCATTTGGTAAAGTCAATGGTGATAAATCAATTAGACCTTGCTTGGTGTTTAATTTACACACATTATTACTATAACCAAATGAAAAATTAAATAAATAACCTATAGTTAAAAAAATAATTATTTTATTCATTTTTTTAATATTTATTGGGTGATGAAGAAAAAAAAAGTAAAGAAAAAAAAAAAGAAAAAAATAAAAGTTTAAAAAAAAAAAAAAAAAAAATTTCCCGAGTCACTAGGAAAAAATTAAAAAAAAAGAAAATTATTGTTTTAATTTAATTCTTAAGAAAATTTTTTTGAAATTTTTATGGGTGGTGGATATTGGAAAAAAAGGAAAGAAGTGGATGAAAATATATTAAAAAATAAATAGAAATAATAAAAAATAAAAAATGAAAAAAAGATTAAATAAACAATTAAAATTCATAAAAAATAAATTAAAAAAGATTAAATAATTAATTAAATAATATAATAATTAAATATTATTATTATTATTTTTCTCTTTAATTATTTTTTTGTTCACTTGTTATTATTTTCGTGTTTGGTTGTAATTATTTTTGTTTGAGGGGTGATTATCATTTTTGTGTTTGGTTAAAATTATTGGAGGGTTATATATATATTTTTTTTTATTTTTTTTATTTTTTTATTTTTTTAAATCACTTTTCAAAAAAATTTATTAAAATAAATAGAAATTAATAAAATAATATAAAAAAATTATTAAAAAAGATTTTTTTTTTTTTTTTTCTTTAAATTGATTGTGTTTAATTGGTATTTTTGATTGTGAATAGTTTTTTTTTTTTTTTGTTTTAAAAATTATTAAAATAAAAAATAAAAAAAAAATAAAAAAGATAAAATAAAAAAATTAAAATCCAAAAAAAGATTAAAATAAATATTTAAAATTAAATAATATTTTATTTTAATGATTGGTTTAATGATTAATTGGACATTAAGCATACATTGAACATTTATATATACTGGAACTACTGAATTAATTATAATACAGTCATAGATGTTTAAGCTTTTAGCGGATGAATCACAGTATAGTTACACCAGTATTACCATAATACGATAAGGAAACATCATTTGAAAATTTTTGGGTGATAGATATTGGAAATTTTTCTGACATTTTATTTGAAATGAAACTAATTTTATAAATTAATAGAAAAAAAAAAAAATAAAAAAGATTAAAAAAAAATTAAAATCCTTTAAAAAATAAAAAAAAAAAAGACTAAATGAATAATTAATTATTTATTATTTTTATTATATTTCTCTTGGTTGTCATTATTTTGTTTTTAAACGAATGGCTGAGAATTTGGATTAATTGGGGCAAGCATACATTGAATACATTGAACATTTAAATACTGGAACTACTGAATTAATTCTAATACAGTCATAGATGTTTAAACTTTTAGAGGATGGATCACAGAGTATGTCTAATTGAGTTACACCAGTATTACTACCATAATATGATAAAGAAACACCATTTGAAATTTGAGTAATTTCACTTTTATCAGTATAACCCATTGGTGGAGCAGTACCATCTTGTGGATAAAAAGCACAACTTTGAGCATTGGTAAAAAAGTTGTTACCTCCTAAACTATTACATTTCTTTGCATATCCACAAATATTGAAAAGTAGCGAGAATGATTTTGGTGGATAATCAAAGAATGATCCTGCATAGTAACCACCATATGGTAAGGTTAATGGTGATAAATCAATTAAACCTTGAGCTGTGTTCAATTGACAAACATGATTACTATAACCAAATGAAAAATTTAACAAATAGCTAAAAGTTAAAAAAATAATTATTTTATTCATTTTATAATATTTAAAAATGTATTTTTTTTATTGAATAATGAAGAAAAAGAAAAGAATAAATAAGAAAAAAAAATAGAAAAAAAAAAAGAAAAAAGAAAAAAAAATAGAAAAAAAAAAATAAAAAAAAAAATAAAAAATATATATTTCCCGATTCCCTAGGACAAAATCAATCAAAATAGAAAGTCAAAAGGAGATTTTTTTTTTTTTTTATTTATTTTATTTTCATTTATTTTGTCCTAGGAAATTGGGTGGTTTGATACAATGATTGGAAATTACAAATCAATTTTGTACGATTTTTTTTTTTTTGAAAAGATTTTTTTGTTTTGTTTTTCTGGTAATTTTATTTTTTTTTTTTTTTAATTTTTTTTAATTTTTTTTAATTTTTTTTTTTAATATTTGTGAGGACTTTTGGAAATTGAAAAGTAAAAAAAGGTGTTTTGGGTTGGTAAAAAAAATAAAAAAAAAATAAAAAAAATAATGTTGCCCCAGGCAAACCCAAAACACTTTTTTTTTGACACCTAAATTTTTATTATTCACAAATTTTGGAATTTCTAATATTTTATTATTTTATTAAAAAAAATAAAAAAAAAGAGAAAAAATAAATAAAATTGAATTCAAAATTGAAAATGTTGTAGCCGAACTTGGATTAGGAGGAGTTGTGGGAACTAAAGTTTGACAGTAAACTTCAAATTGGTCAATCATGAATCCAGTACTATTAAAACATTCCAATTTAATATTTTCAAAAGCATTTGAACAAGTTTTATCTGTAAATAAAAACAGTTGAATTTCAAAAGTATTTTGAAATCTGTTGGTAAAATTGAAATTCTTTCAAAATCACAAAGATTCATACAATTTCCTACTGTTACATTATAACCACTTGTTGGGCATAGATTACCAAAAAATTTGAAACTATTATAAATAATATTTGAAGGATTTGAGGTTGGATTTGGAGAAGGGGTAAAAGTTTGAGTTTGAGTTTGAGTTGGAGTAGTAGAAGGGGTAATAGTTGGAGAAGAAGTAGGTGAGATAATTGGACAAGCATACATTGAAATCATTGAGCATCTATATAAAGGAACTACTCTATTTATTCTAATACAATCATAGATGTTCAATGATGTGGCGTGGGTCACAATAAATTTTAAATTGAGCTGTACCATTTTTACCACCATAATATGATAATGAAACACCGTTTTTAATTTCAAACAGTTCACTTTTGTCAATATAACCCATTGGTGGAGCAGTGTCATCATTTTGATAAAATGCACAACTTTCTGCGTTGGTGTTTTTAGTATTATTACCTAAGGAATTACATCTCGTTGCATATCCACAAATATTGAAAAGTAGTGAGAATGATTTTGGTGGATAATCAAAGAATGATCCAGCATAATAACCACCATTTGGTAGAGTCAATGGTGATAAATCAATCAATCCACCAATGTTTGCAAACATTATTATCATACCCAAAAGAATTATTTACAAAGTAAAAAAATGTAATAATAATAAATAATTTAAACATTTGATTTAATATAGCTTTTTTTTTACTAATTATTATTATTTAAAACACTTTCAAATAAAAATAAATAAATAAAAAAAAAAGATTAAATATTTTTTTATGTATTTCAAAAAAAAAAAAAAAATGGTTATAAAAAAAAAAAACCAAAACAAAAAAAGTCTTTTCTAAAGATTTTGTATCGCCATTGCTATTGGTGATTTTTTTTTTAAAAATTTTATTTTTAATTATTTTTTTTTTATTTTTTTTTTATTTTAATGGACAGGCAATCGACCAAACTGGAGTTTAATAAAAAAAAATATAAAAAGTTTGTGGTAACTTTTTGGAATTAAAGCAAATTGTGGCAGCATAGTAAAAGTGGAAAGAAAAAAAAAAAAATTAAAGCTGGAAAAAAAAAAAAAGAAGAAAAAGATAATTTTATTTTTTATAGTTTTTTTTTTTTTTTTTTTTTACTTTAAACTTATAATATATTAATATTATGATCTTTTAAATGAGTTTGAATGATTAAATCAGAATTCTCTAAAAATCTATTATTTGAATAGATTACTTTTGGTTGATAATAAACTTCACGACCAAATTGTTTCTTACAAAAGATTTCACCATGTTGATTCTTTAAAAACATTTGAGTTGTATCAGGATTTTCAAGAAAAGTATCATGAACTACAGTACAAGTGTTTATGAAATTCTCTTCATTTGTTGTTGAAACACCACCAGATACAGCCATACTAGTTAGAGAATCATATGATAAGAAATGAAATCCATTCGATGGTGAAATGGTTGTACTGTGTAATATTGTTGGTGGTGAAGGTCTATTGTCAAACGATTGCTCTAAATCTTTTGATAGTTGTAATATACGATTATTATGATTCAATCTAATCTTATTAAATTCTAAATGAATTGTAAATTGTGTATTTGGATTTATATCTGTTAATAATGCAATAGTTAAATCTGTCCAATAAATTATTAATAATTTAACTGCAATATATTCTGTTTCATTCTTTTTATCATTATTATTATTATTATTATTATCATTATCATTGTTATTATTATTGTTATAATTATTATAATTATTATAACTATTATTTGATTGATGATGATGATGATGATGATGTTGTTGTACATTATTTATATTAAAAACATTATTTTGATTTTGATTTATATCAGTATTAATATGTTTATTTTTTAAATTTGTATATTCCTGTGGTGATATATAAACAGTTTGATGATAATCTTCAGGAATGTAAAGTGGTGGTGCATTACCATTTGAATTATTTGAATTGTTTAAATTTGAACCACCAGAATTTAAACCACCAATATTTGAAGAACTATCTTTACCTAAACCAGAGGATGAACTTGACATGTTCAATGGTGATTGTAATGGTGATTGTGGTTGTGATGATTGTTGTTGTAATATTAATGGATTAGTTGCATTCTTTCTACTATATTCAATTTTATCCAATATGAATTTAGTTGTAGTTTTCAATTCGAAATTACTATATAATACTGTATTTCTAAAGAATATTGCACCTCCTAAATGATCATTTTGTGATATACTATCAATTAAATGTGATGCTTGTATAAAAAATCTTTGTGATCTCTAATAATAATAATAGTATTAGTATTATACACCATATGTATATTATACATAATAATAATAATATTTACATTTGGTAATGGTGTATATGGTAATGGATTAAAAGGATTCATTATATTTTTATATATATTGTTTGTTACAATTTGCATTAATTCATTTAATTCGAATTCGAGTTTCTTTTTTTCTTTCTTTTAAAATTTTGATATTAAAAAAAAAAAAAAAAAAGTATTACGATTAGTATATACGTATATGTTTTTAAAATTATAAATTATATATACTTACAGAAATTGTACCTAAAGTTTTATAAAAAAAAGTTAAAGCTTTATAAATATGATTTAAATGATTTGAAACTGTTGATGGTGCAATATCGATATCAGTGCATAATACCATTGTATAACGATCAACTAATTTTAATGATAGGACATGTCTTTCTAATGTGATATAATCGATTGGTGATGAAGTGAAGAAATCACCACTAATACCTGACATTGAATGAATACCACCACCAAAATTAACTTTCATCATATTATTAACATGAGGAATATCTGGATAAAAGTAAATTAATTTCTCATTTTGATCTGCACTCTCATCATTTTCAAATTCTTCATAAATGCAAAATAATATTTCATCACTCTTTAAAAAATGTAATGGTGTTAATGGTGTTTCGCTGTAATGTGCCATTTTTTTTTTTTAAGATATATAATATCTTTTTTTTTTTTTTTTTTTTGTTGGTGGATTAAAAAAAAAAAAAAAAAAAAAAAAAAAAAAAAAAAAAAAAAAAAAAAAAATTCAGAAAAAAAAAAAAAAAAAAAAAAAAAAATAGAAATGAAAAATGAAATTTCTCTACATTTTTTAAATTTATTTATTTTATTTTTATTTTTAAATTTTATTTTTATTTTTATTTTATTCACTAGGATATATGATGAGATATTGGATATACTTTTTCAATTATCATTAGATAATTTTGAAGAGGTTTTTAAAAATAGATTTAATGAAGAAACAAGCTGTGTAGATTATGAATCTCCAGATGTTGGTCTGGCAACAATTACAATGGTAGTTGATGAATCGGAGCAGCAAATTACGATTCCATTAGATGAAGATGTCAAAAACATTTTATACAGTGAGAAAAAGGGTAAATCTACTCTTAAATGAAAAAAACAATGGCAACAAAAAAAAACAATTTTTTTGATTTTTTTAGATTTTTTTTTTTGGTGAAAGTATACTTCTCTTTTTTTTCCATTTTTTTTTGATGAGAGTATACTTCTCTTTTTTTCATTTTTTTTTTTTTTTGTAATTAATTTTTCTAAATGCAAATAGCTTTTTTTTTTTTAAAACAAATTTCTTATTTTTTTTTTTTTTAATAAATTTTTAAAAAAAAAAAAAAAATGGAAAAATATTTATTTGATTGGATTAAAAATTCAGAGAGTGATAATAAATCTAATAAATTATTGGATTCAATTTTAATTTTATCACTCAATGGTTTATTAATATCATGTGAACCACTTATAGAACTCCATAATAAATTTATAAATAATAATAATAAAAATAATAATAATATTGAAAATTCATTTTATGGATTAAATTCAAAACAATTAATATTACTAGGTGATCAATTAAAATTATTAAAAAAAAAAAATAGTAATGAAAAAATTATTGAAAAAATAAAAAATAATTGTGGTTATAATGCAAATAAATTTAATATTATAATTGAAAATAATTTAATATATAATTTAAATAATAATAATAATTTAAATGATAAAATTAATAATTGTAATAATAATAATAATAAAAATAATAATAATAATAATGAAATTGATTTATTTTTTAAAATTTGGAGAAATAAAATAATTAAAAAAGAAATATTATTTCAAAATAGATTATTTAATATTCATTCTTGTCAAATTAAAATGACAATAAATCAACTTTTAAATTATAAATATAAAGAATATTTAAAATCAATTTTAATTACAACTAATACTACAACCAATATGAATAATGATGATGGTGATGGTGATGAAATATTGGAACAAAAAGATGAAATTATATCAAGAGGAATGATACCAAATAATATTGAAACACTTGAATTTGATTATAATTTAAATCCAATAATACAAGAGAATAGTTTACCAAATTCAATTGAAACATTAATATTTAATAAGGGTTTTAATAGGGAATTAATGAATTTACCAAATCAATTAAAAACACTTGAAATTGGTCAATCATTTACTCATACCATTAAACCCGGTCAATTACCACCAACTTTGACAAATTTAAATATTTCAAAAACTTTCAATGGAATAATTATACCAGATGGAGCAATACCAAAATCAGTTACAAGTGGTAATGTTTTTCACAAATTTGATTCATTTGGTAATAAATATAGAATCAATACAGATATTAGAGTACCTAAGAATTGTACATCCTTAAAGTTTGATAGATTCTTTAATCAGTTTTTAAAAGTTGGTGATATTCCATCCAATGTTCAATCAATAAAATTTGGTTATCACTTTAATAATTGTTTAAAAGAGAATGTTTTACCAACATCATTACGTACTTTAAAATTTGGATCATGTTATAATGTTGCATTTGATGAATATAATAAAACATTACCCGAGGGTTTAGTTAATCTCGAATTCTCATCTTACTGGAACCAAGATTTAAAAGATTGTCAAATTCCATCAACACTTGAATCAATTTCATTTGGTTCAACATTTGATAGAGAAATTCAAGGTTTAAGTAAAAGTAATTTAAAATCTTTAAAATTTCATCAACTTGGATTTTTTGATAAACCAATTTCAATCGATCAATTACCATTTAAATCATTAACTTCTTTAAGTTTGGGTGGGTCTTTTAATCACCCAATTAAGGGTTGGTTAAATAAATTAGTAAATTTAATTCATTTAGATTTAGGTACTGCTTTTGCTCAACCAATTGAAAATAATGATTTACCAATGTCCGTAACATCATTACGTTGTTTATTCCAACGTCAAAAAATTTTAAATAATTCAATTTTACCTCCTTTAAAAAAAATGATATTCCCTTTTGGAAATAATGGAAATAATAATAATAACTATAATTATTTAGATTTATCAAAATTACAATTACAATCACAATCAATACCATTATTACCGAATACCTTAGAGATTTTAGATATTGCTAATTGTAGAGTATCTTTCTCATATGAAAATTTACCACCAACTTTAAAAATAATTTATTATTCAAATTCTGATATTGATTATTTAAATTCAATTGATGATAATTTATTTACAACTTATTTTAAATTATATAATAATTAAAATGATTTAAAAAAAAAAAAAAAAAAAAAAAAAAAAATCTTGTGTTGAAAAAAAAAAAAAATATCTTTATTTTCGATTTCATACCTTCACAAAAAAAAAAAAAAAAAAAAAAAAAAAACTATTTTTAAATATTTTCAAAAAAAATAAAAAAAAAAATAAAAAAAATAAAAAAATTATTAAAATTATAAATAATTTTTTTTATTGTAAAACCACACTTTTCTTATTATTATTATTATTTTTAATTAATTTATTTTTTAATTTATTTTTTTCATCTTAATTTTATTTACAATAATAAATTAAAAGCTAACTTTATTATTAAATTTTATTTTTAATTAATTTTTTTTTTTTATTTTTTTTATTTTTTTATTTTTTTTATTTTTTTTTTTTTCTATAATTTTTTTTTAAATTTTTTTTTTATTTTATTATAATATAATAAATAATAATAAAATAAAAAAATAATAGAAATAATAATAATAAATAAATAAAGCAATGGTTTCACATATTGCAGCATCAGTACTTACAAAGTACTTGGGAGATTATGTGGATGATTTAAATAAAGATAATATAAAATTATCATTTCTTTCAGGTGAAGCAGTATTACAAGATTTAAAAATAAAAAAAACTGTATTACAATCATTTCTTCCAAATGTCATTGTAAAACAAGCAATTATAAAGAAATTATCATTACATGTACCTTGGAAAGATGTATGTATACAAATTCAAATATAAATTTAATACGTATATATATATATATATATCTCTAACATAAATCACATATAAATAGTTAAAAGGTAAACCAGCTATTATAAAGATAGAGGGTATATATGTACTGGCAGAGACTAGTGTAGAATTTGATGAACAATATTATAAAAAGAAATTTCAAGATGAAAAACAAGCGAAATTACATATACAAGAAGTATTAAGATTAAATAAACAACAATTAAAAAATCCACACCAATCAACAACGACAACGACGACGACAAGTGATGAATCAAATACATTTGGTAGTAAATTATTACAAACAGTTGTTGATAATTTACAATTGTATATTGACTCTGTTCATATTAGATTTGAAGATTCAGTTAATAGGAGATCATTTTCATTTGGTGTTACATTGAATAGTTTAGTAGCGGAATCTACCGATCAAACTTGGAATCCAACTTTTATAAAGAATGAATCGACAATCATTCATAAATTAATAAACTTAAATCAATTATCAATTTATTGGAATTCAAATTCACCAAAATTAAAATATACAAATATTGATGATTTATCACAAAAATTAAAATCAATGATTAAAAAAGAAGATAGTGGTAAACAGCAGCAGCAGCAACAACAACAACAGGGAGAAGAGCAAGACGATGAAATTGAAGAAGATTATTTCTTATCAACAGAATCTAGAAAACAACAATATATAATTGACCCAATTTCAGCTAAATTAAAAGTTGTAATTAATAAATCAATCATACCAAGTGAAGTGATACCAAAGTATAATTTAAATTTCGAATTTGATAAAACTGATATCAGTTTATCCGATTATCAATATAAAGATATTACAGGAATTTTAGAGAGTTTTAAATTATTTGAGAAATCAATTGAATTTAGATCAGCAAGACCAATCAACACAACCATTAAACAATCGCCAAGAAAATGGTGGAATTACGCCATACAATGTGTGTTACAAAAAGTTCATCAAAAACGTTACACTCAATCTTGGTCATATATTAAAGAGTTTTTAAGTGATAAACGTGATTACATTGAATTATTTAAAAAATTAAAAAAGAAAACAATTCATCAAACCGAACAAACTAGATTAGATTCTTTAGAATGGAAATTACCATTTGATCAAATTTTATTTTTTAGAAATTTATCTTTTAAAATTATTGAAAAAGAAGAGAAATTAGAAAAAGAAAGATTAAAATTACAACAACAACAACAACAACAACAACAAAATCTAAATAAAATATCACCGACAACAACGACAACTCCATCTACAAGTACTGGAGGAGGTGGATGGTTATCATCATGGTGGAAACCAATTGTAAATACAAGTGTACCAATAACAGCAGCAACAACAACAACTACAGCGACAAATACAGATTCAACAATAACAAAATTAAAAGATATTAAATTATCTAAAGATGATTGGAATGAAATTTATGATACTATAGGGTATGATGAAAATGATGATATTATTAACAGCAATGTCGCTTCTTTACAACAACCTAAACAATTTGGTAAAGATTTTTCAAATATAATAAAGACAGTGATTAATTTTAGATTAGTACAGGGTGGTTTAAAATTGAAAAAGAAGAGGAGAACTATTGCATTACTTCAATTAAATGATATTTCACTATCACTTAAATCCAAAATAAATTCATCATTCGTATTCAACGGTAATTTAAAAGGTTTAGAATTAATTGATCAATCAACTTTTAATACTCAATTCCCAAAATTAATATCACCATTACTAAAAAGAAATTCATCCTCAATACCTACAAAAATAATATCACAACCACCAATTTTTAATATTACATTAGAGAGTCATTCACTTTCTTCAACAATAACATCATCCACAACAACAGCAACAACAACACAATCAACATCAACAAATAGTAATAATAATAATAATATTAAAGTAAATTATAGTTTATCAATTCAATCAAAACCATTAACTATTGTTTATTATCCTAAATTTATATCAACAGTAAATGATTTCTTTTTTAAGAAAGAAGATGATCAAGATGTTCAAGATATGGTATTAGAGGATTTAGAAAAGAAAGCACAAGAAACCATAGAATCAATTAAAGCACAAACTAGAGATAAATTATTATTAGCCATTTCAAATAAAACAACATTTTCAATTGATATGGATTTAGAAGCACCAATCATTTTAGTACCAGAATCAATAACAAATAAGAATACAAATTTATTAATTTTAGATCTTGGTAAATTATTAATTAATCATTATCCAAAACAACAACAGTTACAACAACAGTTACAACAATTACAACAAGAACAAGGACAAGAACAAGAACAAGAACAAAAACAAGAACAAAAACAAGAACAAGAACAAAAAGATTGGAAAGAAGAATTTTATGATGAATATTTATTTAAATTAATAAATACTCAAGTATTATTAGCAAATTTAAAAAATGATTGGAGAGATATTGAACAAGTTAAAAAGTTTAGAATGAATATTGCAAATCCATTAAATGCAAATTTCACATTAAAAATTAGTAAATTAAATAATCGTCAACTTTTAACATCATTAAAATTAATGGCATCAATTGATTTATTAGAATTTTATTTATCATCTTGTCAATATGTTAATTTAGTGAATATTATTCAATCAGTTACTCAACCAATTGATCAACAACAGCAATTAATTGGTTCAGAATCAATGTATATGTCTGCTTTTGATTATAGTAGTGTTTATCAATCAAATATATTTAAACAACCACAACAATTACAACCACAACAAAAACAACAATCACCACCTTTAATATCATCACCACCATTAATTAAAAAAAAGAAAAGTTATTCAAAAGAATTTATTGATAGTTATAAGATGTTTGAAGCAAGTTTTAATATCGATAAATTTAATATTCATTTAAGATTGGATAATTATGATAGTAGTGGTAGTAGTAGTAATAATGATAGTAGTAATACAACAACGACTAATCATAATCAATTGGTTAGTCATAATGTGGCATTGGTATATTTAAGATGTTTACATGGTACATATGTTCAAAAATTATTTGATACAAATTTAGAATTATTAATTAAAGGTATGTGGATTGAAGATTGTTTTCAAAAACCACAAAGTATTGCTCACGGTAGTGGTGGTGATTATTTAGCAACTACTACAAATAGATTTAAACCAAATGATGTTAATATTGGTGGAGGTTCAAATGAAAATCTTATTAAGTTTAAAATTCAACAAATTTCATCAGATTCACCATTTTATAATAATATTGATAAACTTTTAGATATAGAATTATCTCAAATTAATTTAATTTTAAATAGAAAAACAGTTGCAGGTTTAATTGAATTTTCTAATAGTGTTTCAAATTTATCAATTTTAAAAAATAATCAAAATAATAATCAAAATAATAATCAAAATAATAATCAAAATATAAATGAATCATCACCAACTGTATTTATAACATCACCACCACCACCACCACCACCACCACTAAATCATCAATCAAATAATAATTCTCAATATGATACACTATCATCAAGTACTTATTTAATTAGAAATAGTAATAATAAAATATTACCACCAATTCAACAAATATCAACAACAGCAAATAATAATATTAAAATTCAAACTAAAGCAACAATTAAGATTGACTTAGTTAGAATTTTATTAACAAGAGAGAATAATAATCCATTAATTAAAGCTTCATTCACTGGATTTAATTGTACTACTGATCAATACAATTATAAAACCATTATGAATGGTAAATTAGGATCATTAAAAATTTATGATATGACAACTGAAGGTAGAAATTATCGTACAATTTTAACAACTAGAGAAAGAAAGTTAAATAATAAAACAAGTCCAACAACACCATCTAGTTCAGGAGTATCAACAGGAACAACATTTGATATTGATATTGATAATTTTGATACAGTTTCATCATCATCATCATCTTCATTATTATCATCATCATCATTATTAATATCACCACCTGGTGGTGAACAATCATCATTGGTTTATTTTCAATTTGAATCTAGAAATGATAATAATAGTCAAATGTTAAAAATTAATTTAAGTAGTATTAGATTCATATTTTTAAAAAGATTTACAGAAGAATTAAGATTATTTTTAAATAATGTTAATATGATGAGAGAGTATTTAAAATCATCAATTTATTCAGCAGCAACTGTAATCTCACAAAATAGATCAACTTTATTCTATGAAATTGAAATTCAAAATCCATATATTGTAATACCATTATCATCATTATCAAATAAAATATTCATTGTAGATTTAGGTAAAATCAATATAAAGAATCAATTTGAAAAGATAATACCAACAAGTACTGGTGAAATTGATATGATCTTAATGGAACCAGTTATAATTGAAAATATTATAATTGAAGCTCAAAATATTAAGTTATTATCAGGTTTAAATAGTGAAATTAAGAAATCAGAAAATAATAATAACAACAACAACAATAGCAATACAAATCAAAGATCATATGGCACAATGGTTAGTGATGTTAATGTATCTATCAATTTGAAAACACCATTATTTTCTGAATTAAATTTAAAACAATATTTAGAACAATGTATGAAATTACAAAGTTGGGAAAAACATTTTACAATTTCACAATTTGAATTGAATGTTAGTGAGTACGAATTGAAATCTTTAATAGAATTATTAGATGGTAATTTATCAGAATTCTCTTCTGAAATTTTAAATGATGCAAATAGTAGTTTTGATCAACAAAAACAACAAGAAATTGAAAAATTAAAACTACAACAAGAAATTGAAGATAATAATAATGATAATGAAGATGAACAAGTTAATAAATTATTACAATTAATAAAAGAACAAGTTGGTTATACATATTGTAAATTAGGTAAATTTTCAATAATGTTTATGAAAAGAGATGGTACAGATATTGATGATAGATTAGTTTTATTTTATGTTAGTGAAGCTAAAATGGATATTATAAAAGAAGAGATGGAAACTTCAATGAATATTGAAATTAAATCAGTTCAAATGAAAGATTTTTCAAAAGAAACTCATCCACATTTAAGAAATATTTTAACACCATTGTCTTTAAAATCAGTTAATGAAAAACGACAACAAAAAGAACAAATACTACCACAAATTATAATTAAAGGATCAATTAAACCACCACCAATTCAACAATCATTATTTCAAATTTCAATTGATGGTATGTTTATGATATTTGTACCACATTCTTGGATACCTGTACAAGATTCAATTATGAAATTAAGTAAATTTGCAACTGAAGCATGGAATAGATATACAATCAAAGTTTATGGTGAAGCACCAACAAATGATGAAATCATTCAATCGGGTCTATCATTATTCTCATTGAGTATAAAAGATATTAAAATTTCAATACCAGGTGATTGTACTGTCAATAGTGGTCAAGGTGAAAATGAATATTCTCTATTCATTCGTTCTTCATTAGATATTCAAACCACTTCAAGAGGTGCTATGGGTGTTGAAACTATTACTTTAATTGATGCAAATAATATTCAAATTTATCGTAATCAATTAGTTGATACAAATAATGAAAATATAAATAATAATAATAATAATAATTTAACAACTTCAACAACAACAACAACAACAACAAATAAAAATCAATCAAATATTAAAATTATTGCACCATTTAAAATTGTATTTCAAACAACTTCAACACTATTAAATTCAGAATCAAGTTTATCAATCAATAATATAGTTGTAACATTTTCATATCAAGATTTTAAATTAATGATGAAAATTATAAATTCAATCATTGAATCAAATAATCAAAATTTAATTCAAGAAAAAATGAAAAGAAATTATTTAAAAAAATATAGAGATCCGAATGAATGTACAAGTGATGATGAATTAGAAGAACAATTACAACAATTAGAAAATGATGATTATAATGATGATAATTATAATAGCAATGGCAATAATAATAATAACAATAGCAATAATCAATTACCAGTTAAAGAAGATTCACAATTACAAAAATATTTATCAATTTCATTAGAAAAAGGTGAATTCATATTAAATGATGATCATAAAATATCATCACCAATTAAATTATTATCAATTGGAGTTGATGGTTTAAAGAGTAATATATTTTCATTCCCACAAAAAAATCAAATAGCTTTATCATTGGATGCAAATATGAAAGCAGGTTATTTTAATAAAAATATTGGTATTTGGGAACCATTGATAGAGAATTGGGGTTTCTCATTCACTTCTAATAACTCAATCGAAGGTGGTTGGATGGTTAATTTCAATTCTAAAATACCATTATATATTAATATTACAAAGATTTTCATTGATACTTCAATTTCAACTTATCAAATTTGGGCTGATGATTATTATAGTCAACAAAAAAAAGATAAAAAAAATAAATCAAATGATTATGATAATGATGAAATTATTGAAGATACTGTTGAACAAGTTAATAATGATTTAATTAAACCTGCTGATGATCAAAAGAATAATAATAATAATAAAAATGATA
Source organism: Dictyostelium discoideum AX4 (assembly GCF_000004695.1). Lineage (NCBI taxonomy): Eukaryota > Evosea > Eumycetozoa > Dictyosteliales > Dictyosteliaceae > Dictyostelium > Dictyostelium discoideum. The sequence goes on from NC_007087.3 coordinate 1,501,183, forward strand.
ATAATAATAATAATAATAATAATAATAATAATAATAATAATAATAATAATAATAATAATAATAATAATAATAATAATAATAATAATAATAATAATAATAATAATAATAATAATAATAATAATAATAAAAATAATAATGATAATAATAATAATATTAAAAATAATAATAATAATGAAAATAATAATAATAAAAATTTACAAGAAAAAGAAGAAATTAAATATCCATATTATATAAGAAATGATACAGGTGTTGAATTATGGTATTGGGTTAGAAGTGATGAAATTCAAAAATTACCAGTAGGTAAAGAAGCAGGTTTCAATCCAAAGTTTAGTAGTTCTTCTTCTTCTTCCCAACAACAACAACAACAACCACTATCACCATTACTACAAACACAACAACAAATTCAATTAAAACCAGAAGAATTACAACAAAAAATTGAATTGGAAAGAAAGATATCATTTCAATTATTTGGTGATTTTCAACCAATTGCTAAAGTTCCAATGGATAGTATTGGTACATATACATTATATCCAATGCCAGAATATAAAAATATTAAATTACTATATGAAATATCATATCGAAATGGTGCAAAAGTATTAAGTTTACATTCAAATTTTAATATTAGAAATGATACTGATATACCAGTTGTAGTTCATATCACTGCAATTTATAATCAAATACCAAGATCAATTGAAATTTTATTAAATCCACATGTTAAAATTCCAATTCCAGTTGAATATACTATTGGTAGAATTAAATATAAACCTTATAATCTTGGTTATGATTATTCTGCTGAACGTATAGATTGTTCAAATGTTTTACAATTATTTAAATCTTCAAAACAAAAACAAAAACAATTAAATAATCAACTTCAACAACAATCTAATAATAATAATAATAATAATAATAATAATAATAATACAAATTCAAATAATTCAAATTTATTAGGTAATTTAATTGGTGGTAATAATAATAATAATGATTTAAACATTGGTAAAATTTCATCAAAAATGATATGTAAACATGGTGTAAAATTACCATTTGTTTTTTTATCATCAATTGAAAAGAATAGTTTAGAGACAAAGAATACTATTGAAATTTCAATTAATACGGCTATAATGATTGAAAATGTTTTAGCATGTGATTTACAATATCGTCTTTATCACGGTAAGAATAAAAAGATCATTGGTTCAGCATTCTTTAGTGGTGTAATTCCAATGGGTAAGAAATTACCAGTATTGGTTTATGATTCACTTCAAGATATTTATATGGAATTTCAAATTTATGATTTCCAATGGTCACCATTATGTTTAATCGATAGTATGGTTGGTTTAGCAGTTACAGATAAAGTTAAAATTGAAGATAGGTTACATCAACCTCTATTGATTTCATTTGATAATAGAATTCAACCAAATGGAAGTAGATTCGTTACATTGTATTGCGAATATTGGTTAATTAATCAAACTGGTTTACCATTGTATTTCCGTCATCATATTGGTGCTCAAACCATTGATCCTGCAGGTCAAACACCAACCAAACAAATTGAAACCATTCACGAATCAACATCAATGAAACCAACCGATAGTAGGAATTGGTATACCAAAGAATGGAATCATCCATCACAACCATTTATGTTTGCCTATTCCGATAACTCTATCGTTGGTGGAAAATTCTCTTTGAAAATTTATGATTCAAATTGGTCCTCACCATTCTCTTTGATATCATCACAGTCATCGAGTAATTCAAATATTGAAATTAGTGAAGATCGTACCGATGAAGAAAAAGAAATTAAAAATGTAATTGGTACAATTACAAAGAGACAACCTTTAAAAACAAATTATAATCTATCAGTTAGTATTTTACCATCGAATTCAAAGTTTTGGCGTACAAAAGTCGTAACATTTAGTCCAATGTATTTAATGGTAAATTCAACACGATTTCGTATACTCTATCAACAATTTGATTGTGATTCAAATACTCAATCCATTATACAAGATCAATCATTACCATTTCAATTTCCTTCCTCTAGACATGAAAAACTCATTCGTATTGGTATATTGGATACAAGTGCAATCTCTAATAATCCTTACAATGCAAATGATGTTTCAAATATAAAATGGAGTGGTTATTTTAATCCACAAATTTTAGGTCAAGTTGTTTTAAGATTAAGAAATGAAACTGATAATAGTAGTGGTGGAGTTTTAAATAAATTTAAAAAAGATTCTGAAATTTCAACTAAAAAAAGAAATTCAAATTTTATTTCAAATTTATTAACAATTAAAAATAAACAATTAAATGTTGATTCATCAAATCAACAACAACAACAATTACAACAACAACAACAACAACAACAACAACAACAACAACAACAACAACAACAACAACAACAACAACAACAACAACAACAATCAATCAATCAACAAACTTCATTAAATTCATCATCATCATCAACTATAACATCAACAAATTCAACTGTTATATTTGAAGATTTAAGAGTATTTATAAATGTTACAATTAGAGTTAAATCTAGTAAAAGTTTAACAACAACAATGATTATATTGAATGAACAAAATCCAGAATTACCACCTTATAGAATTAATAATAAAACTAGGTTCCCACTTTGGATTAGACAAAAGAAAACTGAAATTTGGGATAAAGTTCAACCAAAAACTTCAATACCTTATGCTTGGGATCATCCAATTTTACCAAAGAAATTAATAATTGAATTTCCAACTGGTTTAACTAAAACTTATCGTCTTGGTAATTTAGAAGAGAATTCAATTGTTTCAATTAAAAATCCAAATAGTAGTGGTGGTTATGATAGAGTTGATTTTCAAATTTCAATCATTGCAAATGGTCCAACTAGAGTTTTAAATATTAAAGAAAGAGATTTAAATGGTGATACCAATAATAATACAATTTCACCACAATTAAATTCAATTGAAACTTTTGGAATTACAAATGATCCAAATAATCCAAATAATCCAAATAATAATCCTAATAATAATGATAAATTAAATGTTAAATATGAATTTTCAATTGATCTTTCAAATATTGGTATTTCAATTATTAATAAAATTCCAACAAGAGAAGAAATTGTTTATTTATCAATTGATGGTTTAAAATTGGAAGTAAAACAATCAAAATTGGATCAATATATTCAATTTAAAGTTGATGATCTTCAAATTGATGATCAACGTTATTCTACAAATTTCCCAGTTTTTTTATGTCAATCAAAAAAAATTAATCATTCAATAAATCAACAACCTAATCAACAATCTTCATCACCACAATCAACTAATACAACAACAACAACAACAACAAATACAACAACAACAAATAATACAACTCAACAACAAAAATTAAAACCATTTTTACAATTTAGTGCAACTAGAACATTAAAATATTCAAATATTATGTTTTTTAGATATTTTTCAATTTTAATTCAAGAATTTGATATAAATTTAGATGAAGCATCAATTTTAAATGCATTATCATTTATAAATATAAATTTGAATAGTTTAAATGAACATTTTACACTTCATCCAACAATTACACAAGAAGAAATTCTAGAAACAAAGAATGCATCCAATATAGAGAATCATATGGTTTACTTTGAAATGTTACATATTAATCCAGTTAAAATGAATTTATCATTCATTAGTTGTAAGAGTCCAAAAGAAACTCAAGCAATTCTTGGTGCTAGATCATTGGCTGAACTATTGATTGGTTTTAAATCAAATTCACCCTTTTTAAATATTGAAAGAGCACCCATCAAATTCAATGGTTTCATTTGGGAACATCCATTCCTCTCGACTAGACAAGTTATCGATGAAATATCATTACATTTCTCTTATCAAATGATGAGTCAAGCTCATAAAATTTTTGGTTCATTCGATTTCATTGGTAATCCAATTAGATTGGCCGAATCGTTAGGTAGTGGTTTTAAAGATTTTTTCCATGAACCTGCATTAGGTTTAGTTAAAAGTCCTCAAGATTTTGCTGCTGGTCTCTCAAAAGGTACCTCTAGTTTAATCAATAATTCAGTATTTGGTTTCGCTGATTCAACTTCAAAAATTACAGGTACCATTTCAAAAGGATTGGTTCAATTATCGCTGGATGATAGTTATATAAAAGAAAGACAAGAAAGTAATAAACAAAAACCAAAAGGAGTTAAAGAAGGTTTAGAATTTGGTTTCCGTGATTTTGGTGAGGGTGTTATTAAAGGAATTACTGGTATCATCGATGAACCCTACAAAGGTGCAACACAAGAGAAATCTTGGGAAGGTTTTTTCAAAGGTATTGGTAAAGGTGTTTTGGGTGTGGCAGTTAAACCAACGGTTGGAGTTTTCGATTTAGTTAGTAAAACATCTGAAGGTATTAAAAATTCAACCACTGTTGCAAAATCACTCTCTCAAATTAAAAGACGTCGTATTCCAAGATATTTCCCAAGAGAAGGTACATTATCAACCTATAATCAATTTAAATCCATTGGTTCCTTTATACTTTATTCAAAGATTGGTCCACCACCAACTCATGATTGGTATGTTTTTCATACTATTCTAAACTATAAAGATTTGATTTTAATTGGTAGCAATTATCATCTATTGTTAATTCGTTGTGCAAATCTTTCAATAAATGGTAATTTATCGGATTCTGAAATCATTTGGAAAGTTAAATTCTCTGAAATCATTCAAATTAAAAATATACCTTCCAATTTTGGTTTCCAATTATTTGTAAATGTAAATGGTGTTGGTCAACCTCCAATCACTCTTTTAATTCCAACTCTAACTGAAGAAGTAAGAAATAGTGTTGTTAGAAAAATTACTGATTTAATTTTGTTGGAAAAAAGATTTGGTAATAATTTAGATTAGAAAATAAAAAAAATAAAATTTAAAAATTAAAGGATTTAGTAAGATGATTGAGTTTTTTTTTTGAAATAATTATTATTTTGGTTGGATAATAGTTGCTTCTCTTTTATATACTTTTTTTTTTAATATTGATTATTCAGTGTTTATCCATTATAGGAAATAAACAATTATATATATTATTTAATATCTGGATTTTAAAATGTAAAATAGTTTTAATTTTTAAATAACATATAAAACGAAAAATCAGTTTTCATTTTTAAATCACATATAAAAACATATTATCAATTTATGTATTCAGAATATTATAACCAATATATTTAATTTACATGTTTTGGTTTTTTTTTTTTTTTTTTTTTTTTTTATTTTTATTATGGAATGTAAAAAAATTGTTGGGAATCGAACCTTTTTTTTTTTTTTTTGATATAAATAAACTATTGTAGTATACAATTAGTATGTTATTTTTATTTATTTATTTTAGGTTTTTTAATTTTTGTGAATTTAAAATGGTATGTTATTTTAGATTAGGTAATTAATAATTAATTGGTGGTGTAATTGTTGGAATTGGTTCATTAGTGTTTATGCTCCATTCTTTTTTAAATTTTTTGATTGTTTCGGACCATTGGGTTTCTTTTTGAGTTTTTGTGAGGTTGTTTTTAATTGAGTATTGGTTAAAGTTTGATAATGTTCTTGAATATTCCAATCTTTTTAGCTTGTGCCATTTTGATTTTAATATATCATAATCTAATGTTGTGTTGTTTATTTGGTTGTTCCAATTATCAATTGATTGAGTTATATTGATGTCAAATAATGATTTGCATAACCATATCCATATTTGGTGAATAACTAATGAGATTATGTTCCAATATGCATGTGTTTTGACTAGATCAAGATTTGTGTTTATATAATTCCAGTTGAACCTGTATTTTTTATATTGTGCATTTTTTGCAAAATGAAAATTAATATTGATAGTTGGATCTGGTTTAAATGCTTTGTTGTTTATTTGTGGTTTATAAATGAGTGTGTATAATTTTGTTGTTTGGTTTTTTGTTAGTGACCAGTTTTTGTTTCCATTGCAATTTTTATATATAAAATATTTTAATTTGTCGTGGTTTATGAAGTTGATTGTGTGCTGACAATTGAAAAACAAATGACCATAGGGGTCATTATTCATTTCATTTTTGCAAATGGGGCCAACTTTGTTGTGTAGATGATTAATTTGCATTGTATCACGGCCTTTTGGATCTTTTAATTTTTGAATTTTGACAAATAGTTGGTGGTATGTGTATTTCCATAATAGTTGTATTGATTGTTGGTGCGAAGTAAGAAGTAGATCTGAATATTTCTTGCCACCTCCGCCCATATTAAATTTAATATGGACACCACATAGTCTTTTGATTTGCATTGGTGATTGTTGAGTATTGTAGAGTAGATTTCTTTGAGTGTTGGTGGTAGTGAAATATTATTTGTGATTAATGTTTGAGAGGTTTGGTTTTTTATTAATATTGGTTGTAGGGTTTGAACTTTATCTTTTAGATGTCCAATTTGAGTTGCATAGTTTTCCCATTCTTTTTTAATTTTTATAAGGTATGGAGAAGAGATTGATTTGTTGATTATTTGATCCATCCAACTTATCATGTATATTGAATTGTTTGCAGATTTATGCATTTGTAAAAATCTGTTGTATATCCAAATCTTTTGAGCAACTTGTCGTAATTGTATATTCCAAAATACCCCAACCACCTTCTTTTAATGGTTTTAATGATCTATCATAACACATCAAAGGTATTTTTTCACGTGAATGGATGGTTAATGTGTTGTTTTCAATGGAATTGGTATTGAGAGAATTCATAAACCATGAGATTAATTTATTAATTTGAATTTCTTCATCTTTTGTAAATTCTTCAAGTTAGAAATCAAAATAATGTTAAATTGAATAAATTTGTTGGGAATCGAACCTTTGATTTTAGAAAGTCTCTTAAAAAAATGACAGACCCCTCAGGGAGTTGAACCCTGGACCAACTGCTAACTTCTAACGTTTTGGAGACAATTACAATAAACCACTATGCTAAGGAGTCTTTGAAAATTCACTGGATGAAACACTTTGTTAACACCTCATTTTTTTCGGTGAAACACTATGTTATGGAGTCATTAATTTTTATGTCAATAACATGCTGGAATTTAGCTGGCGAAAATTAAAATTGAAAACCAATTGGATGACTCACTTTCCTAAGCCCTCATTTTTTTGGGTGAAACACTATGTTAAGAAGTCATTACTTTTTATGTCAATAATATGCTGAAATTAAGCTGGCAAATATTAATATTATACCTAGTTATAATAATTACAAAAAACAAATAGTTTTTTTTTTTAAAAAAAGAGGTATAAAAAAATTATATGGATTAATAATAATAAATTTTTTTGAATAACAATTAAATATTATTATTTTGGCGAATGCACATCACTTATTGAATTTCTTTTTTTATTTTTTATTTTTTTATATATACCCCATTGTAAAGCTTAATAAAGTAAAAAATATTAAATCCATTTATCTAATTAATAGATGAAGTAAAAAAAAATTATATATCGTATAGTGATTTTTTAGTGTTCTATCTATACTAATAAATATTAATAATGAATATTAAAAATAATTAAAATTAAATCATTGTTAAAAAAAAAAAAAAAATGAATTTAATCGTTCTGTTTTTTTTTTTTTAATTTTTATTTTCTCCAGCTAAATTCCAACATGTTAATAGCTTAAAAAAATGAATGTATTAATTCTGTTTTTAGCTGGCAAAAATTAAAATTGAAAACCAACTGGATGGCACACTTTGCTAATGTCTCATTTTTTTAATTAGTTATCAACCTGAAAATAAACATAGTGGTTTATTGTATTTGTCTCCAAAAATGAGGGCTTAACAAAGTGTGCCATCCAGTTGGTTTTCAATTTTAATTTTCGACAGCTAAAAACAGAATTAATACATTCATTTTTAATATTAATATTTTAAAATAATTTATTTAAACAAAGAATTAATAAGAGAAACAAAGAACAAAATAACAAAAAACAAAAATCTACAAAGAGTCAATTGATCAAAATAAGAGAAATGAGATTATTAATATTTTTTATAGTATTAAAATTAAATATATATAAAAAATAAAAAAAAAATTAACACTTTTTTTTCAAAATATCACAAATATATTTTTTTTTTTTTATGACTTCACACAAAAAAAAAGTAATTTTAAAAAAAAAGAATTTTTTTCTTTTTTTTTTTTTTTTTTTTATTTTCTTCTAATTAATCCTCATATAAAATTAACACAAAAAAAAAAAACAACGACAACTTCACCTTTTTTTTATTTTATTATTCATCTAAAAAGATAAAAGAATGTCAAAATTAGTCTCACAGTGGTTAAATGAATCATTCAAAGTTATCAGAAAGAGTCAAGTAATAAAATATAAAGTACACTTAAAAAATGTAGACGATAGCATTAAAGAATATTTTGAAAAACCAGACACATTAATAAGAGTCAAAAAAGGTATGGTATTATTAACAGAAAATCTTGACTCAGTAAAATTTGCATCCTCTTGCTTTGACGAAGTGGAAGTGGAAAATTCAACAAAGATTAGTTTCCCATTAAAATTGAAACAACTGGAATCTTTAGATTATTTGGATGCGATGCCTGAAGAACTCTCATCAAAGGTAGTCGAACGTCGAACATTTCCAAAAGAGATATCTTTCACCTTTGTTAATCTTGATGAGAAATGGGACACACATCAATTAACAAAGACTATAGAAAATCTTGATTTTCCCAAAAAAAAACTCCTACAAACCTATTACGCTCAGCATGAGCAAGAGCAAGAGCAAGAGCAAGAGCAAGAGCAAGAGCAAGAGCAAGAGCAAGAGCAAGAGCAAGAGCAACAGCAACAATTTATCCCCAGAACTAATAACTATGAAGATTTCAAAATATTACAAAAAAAACTAAGTAGACAGAAAATACAACAACAAATGATCAAAAAGGAAATCAAAAGAAGCTTCAAAAAAAACAAAAACAAAAATAACAACAACGACCACAAAAAGAACAAATTCGACAACAACGACCACAACAAGAACAAATTCGACAACAAATTCGACAACAACAAGATGAAAAAGAGTGACAAGACGATAAAGAGGAAAAACAACACAAAAACAACACCAACCACAAGAACAACACAAACTACAAGAACAACACCAACAAAAAAAACACAAGAATAACAAGAAAAACAAGAAAAGTAGCATGAACAACAACCACAGCAACATGTAAATTAAAAAATAGCAAAACAAAATATTAGTAACTTTTTATAATATTAAAATGAATAAAATCTGAATGTATGGTTTGAAATCTTATTTATATAAACTCTCAAGTAAATTTTTTAAAAAAAAAATACCAGAAAGGCAGAGGAAAACGAATAAAACTTTGGAGGTTAGGTTTTTTTTTTTTAAATATAAAATCAGAAGTAATTGTGATGGTAAAGATAATAAATCATTTGTTCAAAATATTCACATTATTAAGTTTTATTTGATCTATTAAAACTATTTATCATTAATATTTTATTAAGCAATAATTATAAAAAAACAATCTTTTTTGATTTAAATATAGGTGAGAATTCTCATTTTATCAAGTGGTTTTATATATGTTTTTTTATAAGATTAAATAATTAAATAATAAAATTATGAAATTAATTTTTTTTTTTTTTTTTTTTTTCAGCACATTGACCCACGAAGGCTGAGTTTGAACAACAGAGGTCTTTTAAATTTTAATCTTGTTGGATTTTTTTTTTTTTTTAATATTGAATAATAAGTGTTTATCCATTAAAGCAAATAAACAATAACTAATAGTTTTAGTTATTCATTTTCTTTAATTTTAATATTCAAATAAGGAATTTTAATAGTGTAGTAACTAATTTTTATTATTATTATTATTAATATTGTTATCTTTTTTTAAAATATCGAGTTTTTAGATATGTTAAATATTAAATAAATTAATTTAATAAATCAAATAATATGATTATAATTGATTAGATGAAATGGTATGATTTGGAAGAATCAGTTGATTCTTGCAAGTTAATTATCTTAATAATAGTATTTGTTTAAGGAAATCGTTTGGGTCTTTAAAATTGTTCTGATCTTTTGAAAGAGTTAATTTACATGTTTTTTTTTTTTTTTTTATATATAAATATATATTCTGGAAATCAAATTAATGTTAAATTGAATAAATTTGTTGGGAATCGAACCTTTGATTTTAGAAAGTTTCTTAAAAAAATGACAGACCCCTCAGGGAGTTGAACCCTGGACCAACTGCTAACTTCTAACGTTTTGGAGACAATTACAATAAACCACTATGCTAAGGAGTCCTTGAAAAATCAATTGGATGAAACACTTTGCTAAGGCCTCAATTTTATTGGAAAACCCAAATTAATCAGAAAATTTCCAGATTTTTAACTTTTTAAAGTAAAATAAAAAATAGAAAGAAAATAAGATGAAAATTACAAACAACACCACAAATATTAAGCAACACAAATGCCTACAAAAAATAAGCGAAATTGTGGATAAAACTCAAATAAAAAAAACAATTCAAATATGTCATCAACATCAATCACGAACCAGACGATAAAATAAAAAAAGATTTAGAAAAAGTTTGGACAAAAAAGATGTTTAATCAAAAGTAATAATACAATTCAAAATTTGAAACAAAAAAAAAAAAAAAAAAAAAAAAAAAGTTAACTAACCCCTCTTTTAGAGACCCTGTAAAAAACTACAAATAAAATGAGATCAAGCAGGAGAAGCAACTAATAATTGCGTTATCCAATTCAAAAAAAAAAAAAAAAAAAAAGCCTCATTTTTTTGGAAACAAATACAATTACAATAAACCACTATGCTAAGGAGTCCTTGAAAACCAACTGGATGACACACTTTGCCAAGGTCTCATTTTTTGGGGTGAAACACTGTGCCAAGGAGTCATTACTTTTTATGTCAATAACATGCTGGAATCTAGCTGGCGAAAAATAAAAAATAAAAAAAAACAGAATGATTACTTTCATTTTTTTTTTTTTTTTTTTTTTTTTTTTTTAAAAACAAGGATTTAATTTTAATTATTTTTAATATTTATTAGTATAGATAGAATACTAAAAAAATAATCAATATGATACAGAATTTTTTTTATTTTTTTGATGTCAAATTTGACGATGTTTTAATCACAAAAAATATCTTTTGAAAAAAAAAAAAAAAATCTTTTTTTTTTTTTTATTTTTTACTCACCAATTTTCTTTTTTTTTTATTTATAAATAATTTTTATAAACAAAAAAAAAAAAAAAAAGAAAAAGAAATGAAATTTTCTTTATCTTTAATTTTTATAATAATTTCTGCAATTGTGAATGTAAACTCTCAAACAACTTGCAGATTTGCACCAACCTATACATTAAACGATATTATTAACTCTAATAATCAATCATTCATCAATGATGTATTATTTTGGGAAGGAAATGTATGTATGGAAATCAAAAAATTAATAAAAAATAACAAAAAATATTAATAATTAATTTTTAAAATAAAAAAAAAAAAAAAGTTTCATTCAAATCAAGTTGGAGTAAATTATGAATGTGGATATACATATGATGGACATGAATTAAATTATATTACTGGAGAATTGGATTCACCATTACATGAATTCAGTGCACCATCAAAAGAATCAATTCATTTAGGAATGTTAGCATTGGCATTGAATGAATGGGTTAATGAAGAACCGGAAAATTATAAAGCAATTAATTTTTTTCATCAAAACATAACTCGTACCACCACAGAACAAAACGAGATTCCATATAGTGGTAATAGTAATTTTGACAATGCAATTACAATACTCTATAGAAAGATCAATACCTATCATCAATTTAATCAACGTTTTCCAGGATTTGGTGGATTTCATCCATGGGTATCGGTTAATGATTCCGGTATTTTCTTATTAGATGGTTGGACCAACCAAGTACCAGGTTTGGATAATGGTGAAATGATTTGGGGACTTTATGCAGTATACAACCTATTAACCACTCAACCAACATTTATTAACAACTACCCCACACTCGGACCATTGTATGAAAAATATTTCCAAATATTAATTAATAATGCAATGACAATATTCTATCAACCAAGTGGCTATATTAGTGCAGTTGTAGAAATCAATGATATCTATTCAACACCAACACCAAGCAATTATTTAAATCCAAGTGGATTATTAAATGATCCATATGAGGGTGAATTGTTGGTAGTGTTTATGGACTTGTTTTGCCAATGGCCATCTGAAGAGGCACGTGACCAAATTTGGATTAATAAAAGAGCATTATTACAATCAGTTGAATTCAATACCCATAGCAATACAAATATAACAGTTCAACGTGGTTGGTGGTTTTCATCACATGAACAATGGAAATATTTAATGTTACCTTATCAAGAGATTGAAATTAATCAACGTGTTTTCCGTAATGGTGAAAGGGCAAGAACTTGGTTCTCCTCAATTAATAATTATCCTGGTTTATTTGCTTCTGTAACAAATGTAACTGAAATCAATCAAAATAATGGCTACGTTAGTGCAACTGGTATTAGTGAAATTGCTTTTCAACAACAAGTTACCAATGCATTAATAACACCATATGCTTCATTTCCATTATTTTTAATTCATGATCAACCATCATTAGGTCTTTCTTGGTATTATACAATGTTAAATGGTCCTTCAATGCAAAATCCATTTGGTAGTACTGAATCTGTTAATATAATTGGTACAGGTAAATAATTAATTAATTTATTACATATTTAAATCAAAAAAATTCTTTTTTTTTTTTATTTTACTAATTTTATTTTTATTTTTATTTTTAGAAATTGCATCTGTAATTACTTGGGATTCAAAGATTACAACAGTTTTATCAATGTTGGGTGGTATTTCAAATATTAATTTACAATTTTTAAAATCAAATGGATTATTTGAACGTTTTTCAACTGTAATTGATAGAGAATGGTCATTGGCTTTCCCAAATTTAAATGGTGAAAATTTACCATTTATGTATCCGTCACGAGATGTTACAATTCCAAAAATTTTAAATGATTTTACAAATTGTACATTAAAAAAGATTTAAATAAAAATAAGAATAATATTTTTAAACAATTATTTATAATAATAATAATAATATTTATTATGATTCTAATGGTTTAATATCGTTATTAATATTAACTTCAATTGAAAAGTCTATAACTAAACTATCATCTTTTAACCAAACTTCTGGTTTTTTTCCAGGTTCTGTTGATTTTATAAAATAATGACAACCAACTGATTTTTCTTTATCCATAACTTTTTAAATAATCAAAGAAAAAAAAAAAAAAAAAAAGTTAATATATATTATTAGAAAAAAATAAACAATTATTTCCAATTTGATTAATTTTAATTAATAACTTACTTGATTTATTTTTAAAAATAAGATTTTTAGATTCATCTTTAAAATTAAGTAAAACAAATTTATAAAATACTTTAATTGGATTAATTGAATCAGATTTTAAAAAAAGTGAAGTATATGAACCATCGTCTTTACCTTGTGGATAAATTACCAATTTAAATTTTTTATCATAAATTTTAAAAGATGGAGAAGTAATTTTTCTATATTTTCTTGATTCGGTTAAATAATTTGAAATTGACCATCTATTTTTATATTTAAGTAAACAACCATTAATAAAATATGAATTAACTTTTGAAACTTTTTCAAATAAATCATCAAATTTAATTCTTTCTTGTTGTTCTTTTTGTTCTTTTTGTTCTTTTTGTTCTTTTTGTTGTGGTTGTTGATTATCTTTTGGATATAAATCTAATTGAAGATTATTTAATTTTTTATCAATTTTAGATTCAAATTGATAAAATTTATCATAGAGTTGGTCACATTTTGATTCAGTTTCAAGTTGTTCAAGTTTATTGATCTTATTTAAAAGATTTTCATATTTGATATTGGTTTCTTTGATTTGTAATGATTGAGATTCAATCATTGAACCCATTGCAAGTGTATGATTAATTGAACTAAGATGTTGAGTTAAATTTGATTTTGGGAATCTATTTGATTGTTCACAACCATATATTTTGTATGGACAATCGATCATTACCATTTGGCATTGTTTTTCAATGTGTGATTCTAATTGAGATCTCTCCAATTGAACGGTACATCCATTTTCACTGCATTTCACAATAAACTTTGGACATTCTTTATAATGATTCTCTAATGATCTTGATGTTATACCATCGGTATCACAATATCTACAATATTCTAATCTAAATTCACATTGTTCTTTTTCATGTTTTTCAACTTGATTTAATCTAATAATTTTATTACATCCAATAAATTTACATTTTATATGTGTAAATTTACATTGTTTTAAATGTTTTTCAATTTCACCAATTGTTATAATATCTTTACATCCATTTTCTAAATCTTTGATTTTATTATTATTATTTTTATTTTCATCAATATATTTAAATGAATTTGGACAATTAACTTTTATATTTAAAAAATCTTGTTCAATGAATCTATTTCTTGATAGTTCTGAAATTGATTTAACTATACATCTACATATCATACATTCTTTTTTTTTAAACAATGATTCTGCCCAACATGTTTTGCAAAACCAATGAATTTCTTTACATTGATAAATTTCTTTTTTATATACTGATTCATAACAAATTGAACATGAATACTTTTCAATATTTACATCTTCATAAAAAATATCTGTTAAATTATATTGTATAAAATAATGTGTATATTCTGCCATATGGTACTTAAGTTTTAAAAAGAAAATGAAAATTAAAAAAAAAAAAAAAAAAAAATTAAAAAAAATAATAAAAAAAATAAAAAAAAAAATAATAAAAATAAAAATAAAAATAAAACAAAAATGGAAAATAAAAAAACTAAAAAATTATTCTTTTTTTAGTTGTGTAAAAAAAAAAAAAAATAAATACTTACTTTTTAGTTAACAATTTTAATTTATTCTTTGAAAAAAATAAAATTTCTTATTTTTTTCTCTTTTTTTTCTATGAAACCATAAAATAAATAAAGGAGAAAATTAATTCTTATACTTCAATTTACTTAAAAAGAAAAAAATAAAATAAAATACCTATTTTTAATTAATTATTTTTATTTATTAATTTAGTTTAAATTAATTTAATTAATTTAATTAATTTAATTTATTATAATTTTTTTTTTTTTTTTTTTTTTTTTTTTTTTTTTTTTTTTTACTATTAGTGGAATCTTTAATTAATTAAACACATTTTGTTGAAGAAGGAAAAAAAAAAAAAGTTAATCTTTTTATTTTTTTTAATTTTTTTTTTTTTTTTTTTTTTTTTACAATTTTTTTTTTTTTTTTTTTTTTTTTCATTTATTTTTACACAGAAGTGGTTGTTTAAATTATTTGAAGTTTTATATTTATATTTTTGATGGAATATCACAATAATTATACAAGTAAAAAAAATAAAAAGAAATAAGAAAAAAACCAAACATCGATTAAACATTTTGTTTTGTTTTATTTTTTTAATTTTTTGTTTTTTCTAAAAAAAAAAAAAAAATAAAAAATAAAAAAAAAATAAAAAAAATTTCAATCTACCATAAAAATAAAACAAAATGAATAAAAAGGTATTTTTAAATAACTATTTAAATGAAAGAAAACAATTGAATGGTAATGAAATCAACAATAACAACAATAACAACAACAATAACAATTACAACAATAATAACAATAATAATAATCTAAATAAGGATAAGGATAAAGATAAAGATAAAGAAAGAGATAAAGATAGAGAAAGAATTAAAGAAAGAACTAAAGAAAGAGGTGACAAAGAAAGAGATAGAGATAAAGAAAGAGACAGAGAGAGAAAGAAAGAAAAAGTTGAAAAACCTCAAGTTGCCGTCTTAAAACAAAGTGCTCAACATGTTAAACAACAAAGATTAAAAGAAAAAGAAAAAGGTAAAGAAAAGGAAAAAGATAAAGAAAAAGATAAGGAAAAAGATAAAGAAAGAGAAAGAGAAAAAGAAAAAGAAAAAGAAAAGGTAAAAGATAGAGAAAAAGAAAAAGAAAAAGAAAAAGAAAAAGAAAAAGAAAAGGTAAAAGATAGAGAAAAGGTAAAAGATAGAGAAAAGGAAAAAGAAAAAGAAAAAGAAAGAGACAAGCTCAAACCAAAAGATTCCAAAATTAAAGAAAGAGATATTGAAAAGGAAAAAGTAAGAGATAGAGAAAAAGAAAGAGAAAAAATTAGAGATAGAGAAAAAGATAAAAATAGTAACAATAATATTATTAAACCAAAAGAAAAAAAAGATGAAAGTATTGCAAAAACTCAAAAAAATATAACAATTAAAGAAAATGGCAATATAACCAGTAGTAGTAGTATTAGTAATAGTAGTAGTATTAATAATAATAATAATAATAAAATAATAAATAAGAGTGTTAGTACCAATGGTAATGGTAATAGTAGTAATAGTACAAATAATAATAACAGTAATGGTAGTAATGGTGTAGATATAAAAAAGAAACCAATTCTTGACTCAAAGAAAAGGGCATTACCATCATCATCATCAAAATCTCAAACTACATCAACTTCAACTTCAACCTCAACTTCAAAATTATCAAAACCAATTGTGAAAAAGAAAAAAGATTCAAATTTAAAAAGGATTAAACTTTCAAATGGTGGTGTAGTTACAAAATATAAGAGAAAGAAATCAAATAATGATAGTGGTAGCGATGATAGTAGTTATGATAGTAGTGATGATAGTAGCGGTAATGATAGTAGTAGTAGTGGTAGTAGCAGTAGTAGTGGTAGTGATGACAGCGATAATAGTAGTGATGATGATAGTGATAGCAGTGATGGCGATAGTAGTAGTGATAACGATGATGACAATGACAAAAATAGTAGTGGAAGTGATGATGACGAAGATGGTGATTCTAGTAGTTTCGATAGTAATTATAGTGGTTCATATGATAGTTTTAGTGACAGTAGCGAATGTGACGATAGTGATTGTTCATGTGGAAAAAAAAGAAAAAATAAACCCGATAGTAGTAATAGTAAATTAACAAATTTAAAAAAACCAATAACCAATGGTAACACCACCGATAATTTAGACAATGGTTTAACAACATCATCAATAGTAGTTGACGATCAACAAAAAATTACAAATGAATATATTGAAAAACATTTAAATTCTGGTAAAGCGAACCCTGACTATTCTGATATTGCTGTCTTAATTCAAAAATCAAGAAATAAGAAATTTGGTTTCATTTCAAGAAGTAAGTATCATTCAATTTATTAATAATATAAAATATATATTAATTAACTTTTTTTTATTATTCAGACTTTTTTATAGAAAGAACAGAGAAAATATTATACGAAATTGATGATATTGATATTTGTAATTGTTCAAAAAGTAGTGGATCAGTTTGCGGTGATGATTGTTTAAATAGAGAATCATATGTAGAATGTAATATTGAACATTGTGAATTAGGTAAAAAATGTACGAATCAAAGATTTCAAAGAAAACAATATTCAAATATTAAACCTGCATTTGTAAGTCATATAATATAATTTTTTTTTTTTTTTTTTTAATAATAACATATTAATGTTTATTTTTATTTTTTTATTTTTTTTTTATTTTTTTTTTATTCTAGACAGGTAAAAAAGGATGGGGATTAATTGCAAATGAAGACATTGAAGAAAAACAATTTATAATGGAATATTGTGGTGAAGTAATTAGTAAACAAACTTGTTTGAGAAGGATGAAAGAGGCAGAGAATGAAAAGTTTTTTTATTTCCTTACATTAGATTCAAAGGAATGTTTGGATGCAAGTAAGAGGGGTAATTTAGCAAGATTTATGAATCATAGTTGTGATCCAAATTGTGAAACCCAAAAATGGACGGTTGGTGGTGAAGTAAAGATTGGAATTTTCGCAATTAAACCAATACCAAAAGGTACTGAATTAACATTTGATTATAATTATGAAAGATTTGGTGCACAGAAACAAGAATGTTATTGTGGTTCTGTAAATTGTCGTGGTTATTTAGGTCAGAAATCAAAATCATCCACTTCTACAACTCGTCCAAAACAAATCACTCGTTGGAAGAATTCAATAGTTTTAAATCATAATCATCATGTTAAATATTTTTTAGGTGAACCAATCATTCCACATTCAAACCCTTCCTCCTCCTCTTCCTCTAGATCAGTATCAACTCTTTATAATAGTGAATTATCACCAGAGATGGAATTACAATTAATTAATTCAAAAAGAATATTCCTACATAGAAATGTTAGAAAATTGAAATCTTTTTATTTTAATGTTTTTAATTATTATAGTAGCGGTGGTGGTAGTGGTGGTAATAATAAAAAGTTAATTAATATAACTTCAACTTCAACTTCAAATTCATCTTTAAATTCATCTTTAAATTCAAATATAAAATTAAAAAGAAAAAATAAAATTAGTGATATCTTCAATATTTGAATTTAAACAAAACAAAAAAAATCTGGAAAAAAAAAAAAAAAGATATTTTTAAAATTCAAAATTCAAATTTTTTAAAAAAAAAAAAAAAAAAGCACAACCGAAAAAAAAAAAATTAACCGGTATTAATTTATTTATTTTTATTTTTTTTTTTTTAATTTTTTTTTATTTTTTTTTTTTTTTTTTTTTTCACAACAAATTTTTTTTTTTTTTTTTTTTTTTTTTATTATTTTTATATTTTTATTACACATATCGCTTAAGGTAAGTTTTATATGGCAAAAAAGACATATGAAAAATAAAAATGAAAAAAAAAATAAAATAAAAAATAATATTGTTATTACACCTGCATCGATATTATAAGATATTTTATATTTTTTTATTTTTCTCTCTTTTATTTTGTGTTTATTTTTCAAACAAATTTTCTTTTTTTTTTTTTTTTTTGTATAAGTAATAGGAAAAATAAATAAAAATAAAAAAAAAAAAATTTTAAAAAAAAAAAAAAAAAAAAAAAAAAAAAAAAATTAATAAACAACAAACATTAAACATAAAACAAATAATTTTTTTTTAAAAAAAAAAAAATAATAAAATCATAGTGAGCCTACCCAATAAAAAAAAAAAAAAGTAATATAAAAACTATAAAAATAAATTGGATACGATTTTTTTTTTTTTTTTTAAAAAAACACCACACATAATAAAATTAATTTATAAAAAGAATATAGAATAAGTAATGAAATTTCCTTCTATTCCTTAGAATTTCTTTATTTCAAATAATGATTCTTAATTTTAATCGGAATTTCATTTTTTCTTGGAAATATTTTTTTAAATTATTAAGTTGTAAAAATTCTTCCAAATTTCCCAAAAACTATTACAATAAAAAAAATATTTAACTGAAATTTTTATTTCTTTTTTTTTTTATATTTTTATAAATTTTTAATTATTTTTGTATTTGTTTTTTTTTTTTTTTCAAAAATTTTTTAAAATAAAATAAAATTTTTTTTTTTTTTCATTCATTATTTTTAATCCCAATTTTTCATTCAACACCCACATTAAAAAAATAAAAATCTTGTTTCACACAAAATTTCAGTATAATTTTAAATAACAAATAATTAACACCACACTCTTATAAATTTATAAATTATAACAACAATAATAAATAGTATATTTTAAAAGATGGCCCGTACAAAACAAACCGCACGTAAATCAACTGGTGCTAAAGTACCACGTAAACACATTGGTTCTAAACAAGCCCATAAACAAACTCCAGTCTCTTCATCAAGTGGTGGTGTAAAGAAAGTACATCGTTTCAGACCAGGTACTGTCGCTCTTAGAGAAATCAGAAAATACCAAAAGAGTACCGATCTCTTAATTCGTAAACTCCCATTCCAACGTTTAGTCAGAGAAATCGCACAAGAATTCAAAACCGATCTTCGTTTCCAATCTGCCGCCATCGGTGCCCTTCAAGAAGCCTCTGAAGCTTACTTGGTTGGTTTATTCGAAGATACCAATTTATGTGCCATCCACGCTAAACGTGTTACTATCATGCCAAAAGATATTCACTTAGCCAGACGTATCAGAGGTGAAAGATCATAAAGAGTTTATTTTTATTTTTTAACAAAAAAAAAAAAAAAAAAAAAAAACAAAACTATTCAACTCATTTGTAAATTTTCATTAATATAATTCCATAAAAAAAAAAAGAAAAAAAAAAAAGAAAAAAAAAAAAAAGAAAAAAAAAAAAAAAAAAAAAAAAAAATTTTTTTTTTTTTAAATAAAGATAATGTTATTTAATTAATTTGTATATACAGCTTTTATTTTATTTTTTTAATATAAAAACCTTTTTTTTTTAATTTTTTTTTTTTTTATTTATTTTTTTCATTACAATTTCCAAAAATTTTGAAAATTTTTATTTTATTTTTATTTTTATTTTTTTTTTTTTCATTACAATTTCATATCCGATTATTACTTATTCAAATACAGATAGATAGAAAAAAAAAAAAAAAAAAAAATAAAATTAATATAGACATAGTTGTATATATTTTTTTTTTTTTTTTTTTTTTTAAATCATTGCAATGATTAGATCGAAAAGTAATATATAATAATAATAAAAATAATGTTTCCATCAAATAAAAATTTACTTCAATTGTCACAACAACAACACAAACAATCGATTCAACAACAACAACAACAAATACACCAAGTTCAACAAGCGCATCAAATTCGACAACAACAAGCACAACAAGCTCAACAAAATGCATTCAATATTCAATATAAAGATCTTACACCACAACAGAAAGAACTTTTAAAAGTTCATAATTCTATAGTGAGTGATCTTAATAATCATACCAACAATAATAATTTAAATAAATCCTCATCATCAATTCAAAAAAAACCACAACAACAAAAACAGCAACAAGCACAAACACAACAAGCACAAACACAACAACAGCAACATCTACATCAACAGCAACAACACCTTAACAATCAACTTTTCCAGCAACAACAACAAGCACAACAACAGGCACAACAACAAGCTCAACAACAACAAGCTCAACAACAACAAGCTCAACAACAACAAGCTCTACAACAACAAGGTCAACAACAACAACCTCAACAACCAAGACCATTGCACAGTAGTTATATACCATCAGTTTATATTCAAGCAAAACAAGTTGTTAATGAAATAGTGGTAAACTTTGATGAGGATATGCAAAATATATTAGGTGCTACATGTTTGGACTATTTAAATATAAATTTTAATTTTGAACAATTAGTTGATCATATATTATCATCAGAACCAACAGATTACTTTGGAATATTGGGTATTAAATATTCGTTTGCATGTCAATCAACAATAAAAAATGCATTTAATACTATTTTGGCTATAATAGGACAAAATAATGTTAAACCAAGATATAGAGAAGCTCATACAAGAGTTTTAATTGCATATGTATGTTTTTTTTTTGTTTTTTTTTTTTTTCTTCTCTTCTTCTCTCCCTCTCAATAATAATGGTTAATATAATACTAATTCTCTTTTTTATTTTTATTTATATTAGGATAAAATAAACTCAGATACTAAAAAATTAGCAGCAGTTTTTTCTCACAAAGTTACATGTCCAAATTGTAAGCAGTATTGTTTTATATCTGAAGGTGTTGATAAATTTTTGGCACATTATGTGGCAACTTGTCATTCTTGTAGTAAAAATGTATGTAAATATATTTTATTATAATTATTATTTTAAGAATATTCACTTAAAGATATATATATATTTTTTTATAATTATTTTTAAAAAAAAGTTTCTTTATCAATCATGTTATTATTGTAAAGCAAGTTATTCAATACCAGAATCACCAAAATCAGTATCAGGATCATGTGTATGTGTAATTTGTAGGGAGACAATTTATATTAGTACTTGGTATGAGAGAAGAACACGCATTGCATCAGAGGTTCAAACATTTTATAAACAAAAGAGATATAGAGCTGAAGAAATTAAATTATTATTGACAAAATTAACAAATTGGAGAAAAACTAAATTGGCAGAATGTATAATTGCATTGGAATCAATTCATCCATTCGAAAAGAGTCCAGAGTTTTATGAATTCTATGGTATACCACCAAAGAAATCATCAACAGCTATTTTCAGCTCTAAAGTGATCGATGAGAGTCAAGTGAATGATATTTGTAAATTGTATAAAGAGTTGGATAGATTGGAAATTAATGGTGGTGCAAATGCAGATGATCCAAGTAAACCACCATTCGCTGTATTCTCTCCAACTAAAGATCAAGAGAAACTTCAAGAAGCCATACTTTTGCTATTGCTTAGACAGTATCAACAGAATAAAGAATTTATTAGTGTATTGACTGTTTGTTATAATCAAATTGATAAAATAAAACGTACCAATTTAGAATTGGTTCATAAACAATACCAAATTCAACAACAACAACAACAACACCAATACCCACTTCAACAACCAAGCAGTTTGATACAATCACAGATCGACCATTTGACTCAGATTAATTCATCGATTGAGACACAACATGTGGCATTGGCAAACCTTGCAAAACAATTAGAGTCAATACAAGAGAAAATCTATGAGGGTGATATATTTGGTTTGAGAAAAAGACAACAACAAGAAAGAGAACTCGAAAGAAATTTCAATAATAATATCTCTCAACAGGCTCATTCACTTTTTTCAAAATTCTTAAAAGAATCAACTTATTTACAATATATAAATGATTCAATTTTAGAAAAAGCAAAAAAATTAGTAGTCACTCAAGCTCTCTCTAACAATACCAAAATTCAAAGAGTATTGGCCTCTTTTTCTCATAATAATTCACCACAACTACAAGAAACTAAATTACCATCAATTAGTCAATCAATTAGTCAACAACAACAACAATCTCAACAACAACAACAACAAGTTCAACAACAACCGCAACAAGCTCAACAACAGGTCCAACTACCACAAACACAACAGCAACAGCAACAAGCTCAACAGCAACAAGCTCAACAGCAACAAGCCCAACAGCAACAAGCACAACAACAACAACAACACCACCAACAGCAACAAGCTCAACAACAACAAGCCCAACAAGCACAACAACAACAAGAACAACAACAACAAGCACAACAACAGGCACAACAACAACAGGCACAACAACAACAACAACAGGCTCAACAACAACACCACCAACAACAACAAGCACAACAACAACAACAACAGGCACAACAAGTACAACAACAACAAGCACAACAACAACAATTGAATAGAAGCCTACAAAACAACAAAAATACAACACAACATCCTCAACAAAATCTAATACCATTTGTACCAGTGAGCCCATCAAATAGATTTATTGGAACAGATCAAAATAGGTCACCACAATCATCTCCAACATTTGGTTCAATTTCTGATGCACTTCATAAATTTAATCCAAGTTTTATTACACCGATTAGTGAAATTGCTCCACAATCTCAAAATAGAATTGTGGCACCACAATCTCCTCCATCACCACCTGTACAAAACCAACAACAACAAAATCAACAACAACAACAACAACAACAACAACAACAACAACAACAACAACAACAACAACAACAACAACAACAACAACAACAACAACAACAACAAGCACAACAACAAGCACAACAACAGCAACAAGCACAACAACAGCAGCAACAACAACAGCAACTAGCAGCACAACAACAACAACAAAACAATCAACAATATCAACAATACCAACAAAAATTCTACCAATACCAACTAAACCTACAACAACAACAACAACAAGCTAATAATAATAATAATAATAATAATAATAATAATAATAATAATAATAATAATAATAATAATAATAATAATAATAATAATAATAATAATAATAATAATAATAATAATAATAATAATAGTAATAATAATAATACAGCAGCATCATCATCATCATCATCACCAATAATAAGAACAGAAATTCCAATAATATATAGTACTGGGAATTCATTGATGGAGATTGAAAAAAGACTCAGAATCAAAGTTCATGAAGCATGGAAAGAGTTTAATGAAATAGCAGAGAGAAGAAATAAATCAACTTATACAGGTCCAGTTTTATTATTGACATGGGTTGATCCAGAAAAAGAAAGATTAAAACAATTGAAACTTGAAGAGGAAGCTCGTATTAGAAAAGAAAAAATAAAGAGAAGAAAGTTATTGAAACAACAAAAAAAAGAAAGAAAACTAGAATTAAAACGTTTACAAAAATTAGAAAGACTTAAAAAGAATAATATTGGAGAAGTTGAAATTGATAGTAATAATAATAATAACAATAACAATAATAATAACAATAATAATACTAATAATAATAATAGCAACAACACCAGTGAAGAGAAATCAACTGATAAAAAGAGAAAGCTTGAGACAGAAGAGGAAAAAGATGATGGTAAAAAACAAAAAGTGAGACCACCACAACAACCACAACCACCACTCCAACAAACTGGCATACCTGCTATTTCATTTACAAAGAGAAAGGTTGATGATAGTAGCAATAATAATACACCGCCACCGGTTGATATTGATCTTAATGATCATTCATCCACACAAAAGCAACCACCAATACAAAAACCACAGCTTATTCAACAACCATCAAAATCGTCTTTATCTTCAATACCTTCCACTATAAACAAACCATTAACTGGTGGAGCTACAACAATAACGAATAAAACAACAACCACAATTCCATCAAGAATATCAACAGCAACTTCAACAACTTCTTCATATAAACCACCAACAACAACGACAATAACAACAACGACAATAACAACACCACCAACAACAACAACAACAACAACAACAAGATCAGGGACAATTGTACCACCTAGTAAATTGGCCAAACCACTTGGTAGACCTACACCTCAAGTACCGATTTCTTCATCTTCAAAACTAGTGGATATAGAACCACCAATTAAATCTGCTCCATTACCAATATCAACTTCAAAAACTCAAACTTCCACCTCAAATCCATCTTCAACATCATCACCATCTTTAACTTCATATTCTTCCACTAAATCACCAAGTAAATCTTCTTCATCTTCCTCTTCCTCAAAAAGCTCATCATCTACATCATCAAATAAAACACCAAAGAAAACAACGCCAACCCCTTCTGAAGAAGGAAAAGATTTTATTGATGATAATGTGTTTAACTCTGATATCTACCAAACCGAAATTGATGAAAAAGACTCTGGTAATATTTTCAATGTTGAGAGAATCTTGGATAAACGTGTTAAAAATGGTAAAACAGAGTATCACATTAAATGGGAGGGTTATCCAATGGAAGATTCCACATGGGAAGCAAAAGAGGATTGTTTCTGTTATGAAATTATTGCTCTCTTTGAAAAGGAATATGCCAAAAGGAATAAAAATAAAAAATAATCAAAACAATAATATCAAAAGCAATATTCAAAATAAAATAATAATAAAAAAAAAAAAAAATAATAATAATAAATAATAAATAATAACAAATAATAATAAATAATAATAATAATAATAATAATAAAAATAAAAATAAAAATAAAATCATTTATTTGTGAAAATTAGTAGTATTCACAAGATATATGTTTTATCTGTATAAAAAAAATGTATAAAAAGTGGGGTGTAATTCCTAACTGTTTTTTTTTTTTTTTCTATTTTTAGAGCGAGAAAAGGTTGTTTTTTAAAATGTTTACTTTTTTTAATTTTTAAACATCAAATGAAGATTTACTTTATTTTATTTGAAAATATTTTTTAACAACAAGTTTAATTATTTTAATTTTTGTGTTTAAAAAAAAAAAAAAAAATAAAAAAAAAAAAGAAATAATAAAAAATTATATAATTATAAATTTGGTTAAAAAAAAAAATTATAATTACATCACACAAAAAAAATTATAATTATAATCAAAACAAATTAATAAAAAAAATGATTAATAGTTTTGTCTCTACAACTAAAAAAGTTACTACCTCCATCCCAACAAATGATATTTTTCCAATTAGAGAGGAATATACTGAAGATATTAGGTCAATGCTTCAAAATAATTTAAATCAATTTTTGGAAGTGGTAAAAAAAGAGGTACCAATGTTTTACCTTTATAAAGGTATTGAAGGTAGAGTTAAGGAAATTGAGTCAATGAATAGAAAATTGGTTACTAAAAATAAACATAGTTGGAAAGATGTTTCTGATTATTGTGGTGTTCAAATTATTGTTCATCCTTTTAAAAATATAAAAGAAATCATTCATATGTTAAATCATTTAACAAAAAAACATAATTTCAAAATGTTTGTATTTTATTTAAAAATTTATTATTTTATTATCTTATATTTATTTTTTATTTTTATTAATTTTTTTTTTTTTTTTTTTTTTTTTTTTTTTTTTTTCACAAAGAGTAAAAGAAGAAAATATTTTACCAAAAGATTCTACATCATTTGGATATAGGGCAACTCATATTGATTCAATATTTAATGATTTAAAGGTCGAAATTCAAATAAGAACTATTTTTCAAGATA
Source organism: Dictyostelium discoideum AX4 (assembly GCF_000004695.1). NCBI lineage: Eukaryota > Evosea > Eumycetozoa > Dictyosteliales > Dictyosteliaceae > Dictyostelium > Dictyostelium discoideum. The sequence goes on from NC_007087.3 coordinate 1,527,609, forward strand.
TATGGGGACAATTGAGTCATCAACAATATGAAATTGCAAGATTAAATGGTTATGATAATGCCCATAATTTACCAAGAGATATTAGTCAAATATCTTCTCTTTTGGAAATATCTGAAGTTCTTTCAGGTTTATTGGCAAGTAACCACTCTCAACCAATACCAACTTCTAAAGTTGAATCACCAGATCAAATGAAACTTTTGTTTGCTAAAAAATTTAAGTACGGAGGTCATATGACCAATTGGGAATTTGGAGTTCTTTTTGAAGTTTCAAAACTTGGTGGAATTAATTCACCACATGAACTTGAAAAAAAGTGGATTGAATTTTCAAAAAAATTAAATAACCCACCAGAGTCAACGCCAAATGTAATTTTTAAATTTGCTCAATACTTATTTATTGGAGAATCCTTTAATCCAAATATTATCACTGATTCAAAAGTATCTTATGAACTCCTTCATAAATTTAAAAATGTTTTGTCGAATATTCCATTAATATGAAAAAAAATAAAAAAAATAAAAATAAATCGTTTTGTCAGTTTTAAAAAAATCTTCAAATCAATTTTCGTTGCTTGTGTTTCGTTAAATTTCAAAAAAAAAAAATTTTGATTTTTTTTTTTTTTTTTTTTTTTGACAGTGCTCTAGATAAAATATATAAAAATGACAACAAATAAACCATCATTCAGTTACTTTAAAGTTTTAGTTCTTGGTCAACTTCCAAGATTCACTTTAAATTATTTTGGTACCGATTTTACTGATAATTATGTCGAGTCAATTGATGATGAATTCAGAAAAACCCTTAAATTTGGTCAATTACCATTATTTGTTGACTCAGATGGTTTCAGATTAACTCAAACAGATGCTATTTGTAAGTTTACCCTTTATATATATTTTTATACCTATATATTTAATCTCTAATTTATTTTATTTTTTATTTTTAATTATTTAAAAAAAAAAAAAAAAAAAAAAAGGTAAATACATTGCCGCTAAACATGATTTCCTTGGAAAATCAATTAAAGAAAGAGCAATCGTTGATGAAACAATCGCTGCAGTTCATGATGATGTTATTATTCCAGGTTATAAAGTTGGTAAAGGTGTTGAAGATAAAAAAGTTATTGACACAATCATTTCAAGACATTTCACAACTTTTGAAAATGTTTTAGCTGAAAACAAATTCATTGCTGGTGGTGATAACTATACTCTTGCTGATTTATATGTTTTTGTTGCTTACCACTATTATAAACATTTAGGACATTCTGAAAAGTTCCAAAATAAATTCCCACATTTGGAAGCTTTACAAGCTCATTTCGAATCAAATAAAGGTATTGCTGAATATATCAAAAATAGACCAGATTCTGGTAGAGGTATTTAAATAATAAAATAAAATAAATATTAAAAACAAATAAAATACAAAATATATATAAATAAATAAATAAATATATAATGATTACATTTTAATATATATATATAATTTCTTTATTTTTATTTTTATTTTTTCTAATTACATAATAAATTTTATTCTTTTTTTTTTTTTTTTTTTTTTAACAACAAGATTTTTTCATTTTATAAGGAACTTGTAATTTAATTTCAGTACTAATTACTAAAAGTTGTTCTAATTTAAAGTGTTGACCAGTTGTTGGGATATTTACTTTAATTGGTTTTAAACCCATCATTTGACTACTTGAATCTTCATTTGTATCAAAACTTGAAAGTTGAGGTTGAGCAACATTTGATATGTATGATTGTTGTTGAGGTATGAAAGCTTGTTGTTGGGGCATTACATTTGATGAGTATGAATTAGGAGCACCTAAACCTTCAAAATCATTATCATCAGCATCATTGGTTTGATCATTTGAAAATCTAAAGATCTCTTTTGCATTTCCAGTGAATTCACCATATTTATAATCGGTTGGAAGGTAAAGAGATATTGATAGTGTACTAATTGGAATATCTATTTGTGGGAAAACTACACCAAAAGTACCAACATTTAAAAATTCGAAATCACGAGTATGTTTATAGACCAATTCAACTTTAAAAGTTTTTTGAACACCAGAGGATGTACCAGAGGATTTATTCAATGGAATCATTAAACAACCTTGATCATCTATGGCTGGTTTAACTGCTTTTTTAGAGACAATTGTACTCCAAATTTCAAATTGATGTGGAATTGTAACACGAATATATTGTTGTTGTTCATTACGAATAGTGAATAAACATTTGGTCAACATTGCACCCTCTGAGCTACAAGTAGCAGTGAAATGAGCACTTGGACAAAATGCAACCAATACTGGTAAATCTTGATGTTTAATAACTTTGAATGATAATGCATACTTTGGTACAAGGAATTTATAGGATAATAATAATGGACCAGATGACATTGAAACTAGTTCCGATGGTAATTCACTCTTATCGATTAATGTTAAATTATCACGTGTCAATGATTCAACTTCAACGTTTGCTGTCGATTCAACAGCCAAGTAACCTTTTTCACGTGAAATTTCAATACCAGAACAACGAATACCTTTTGAAATATTAATGGTACCTGATGTTGAATCCATTTCAATCTCTGCTGAAATTGTTAAACTAAATGATGACTCTACTGATGATGTTAATTGAACCTTTATTAATTGATCTTTATTTGGTTCAGGTGTTGATATTTCTATGAGATTTGGTGATAAACAATCCCAACGTTTAATATTATAACCATCAACACTAAGTACTTTAATATTACTACCAACCAATATATCAAATGATGAAACACTACCACTAACTACAGTATATACAATATTTGAAAGTATCATAATTACACCTTCACCAACTGAACAAAGTGTATTTTGTTCAACATTTAATTTAGTTGCTTCAATTGGTTTAATTTGAGAAGCAGCAGCAGCGGCGGCAGCAGCTTTACCTTTTTCAGTTGAGCCAGTTGAAGAACTTAAATCAATTTGATTGATTTTTTGTTGTTGTTGTTGTTGTTCATTTTTATTTTCAGCATCAGTCCATTGAATTTTTAAATAATTTGTTGGTTGGAATGGACATTTTTTAATTGTATGTGTATATTGTTTACCATCGATTTCAACTTGTTTATATTTTAAATGATCAACATTATCTCTAACTAAAGGTTCGACAACATCAACATTAACTTTTCTAGGTACAGAGATTTCTAAATGATTAAAAGTTGCCTTTGGTAAAGCAATACCAACACCATTCTTTTTTGGTGTTAAAAAGTTTGCTAAAACATTCAACTCTACATTATAGGTACCAACTCTATCACAAAATAAACTATGAGCATCTTGATAAATACCAATACATGATTCATCATCATTTTTACCACTGAATTGAATTGATGATGATGTTATACAAACTGTTGATGGTAATAATGGTATTTGAACTTGATCACAATTATTATTCTTATTATTATTATTATTATCTTTTGAATTTGGTTCAGGGAAAACATGAATTTCAAAATTACATTTAAAAGATACATTAAAATCTTCAACATTTGCAATATATGATGATTTTTCAATTGAGTATGGAATTGATGATTCTTTATTACTATTCTCTTTTAAATATTCTAACCAATCTTTTAAAGGTAATTTAATTTTAACTTCTTTTGAATTTGGATGCTCTGTAATTGATAATAATTGTTTCTCTTGTACTTTAGTTGCATTTATTACTTTTCCTCCATAATTACTTGCTGACCATGTATTAGAGTTACAATAAAGATCTTGAAATTTTTGTTGTGGTTGTTGAACATTTACTGTGGATTTCATTGAACTTTTTGAAATGAAATGTCTATCATCATCACTACCACTATCATTATCATTGTAACTACTACCACCACCACTACTATATTTTGATCTTGCCATATTTTATTAATAACTAATTTGTATTATTTATTATTTATTATTATTTATTATTTTTATTGTAGTTGACTCAACAAAAAAAAAATAAAAAAAAAATAATCAATAAAATAAAAAAAAAAAAAATAATAAAAAAAAAAATTAAATTAAAAAAAAAAAAATAAAAAAAAAAAAAAAAAAAATCTTAGTTTTTTCTGTAAAAAAAAAATAAAAATAAAATTATTCTGTGAATTTGTGTGGTCATAAAAAAAAAAAAAAAAAAAAAAAAAAAAAAAAAAATCAGGTTGCAAATAAGATTTAAAAAACAAAGCTTAGTTTTTTTTTTTTTATGGAAAATATGTTGTTTTTAAATAAATTAAACAATTTTTATTTATTTTTATTTATTTTTAAATAAAACCTTTAATTTTTTGCAATCTTTAATCATTATTTTTTTTAATTTTTTTAATTTTTTTAAATTTCAAATCATACTTTCGTAAATTAAACAAAAAAAATAAAATAATATAAAATTTAATTTTTTTTTTTTTTTTTTGTTAATAATAAAGACCCAAGATATTTTTATCCTAAAAAATTACGCAACATTTAACCAAAGATATTTTTTCTTCAACAAACTAAAAATAAAATATCTTTTAAAAAATGTCAAAAATTATAATTTTTATATAAAAAAAAAAAAAAAAAAAAAAAAAAAAAAAAAAAAAAAAAAAAAAGAATAAACAAACAAAAAATTCTTTTTTTTTTTTTTTAAAAAATAAAAAATAAAAAATAAACAAACAAATAAAATAAATTTTAAAAAAATAATGATGATATCTTTAAAATCAAATTATATAATTGTATTTATTTTTTTCATAATTCAAATATTAAAAGTATTTGGAGATAGTGACTTCAGTTTATATGCAGTTACAACCAATCCAGTTGGCACATATGTAACAGTTGTTGATACATTTTATAATAAATTTTTAGCAAATACTTCATTAAATTTAAATGACTTAAACATTCAAAGTTTTTTAACCGTTGATTCAGGTTTAAATCTTGTATGTATAAATAAATAAAAAAAAAAAAAAAAAAAAAAAAATAATAACAAAATCAATAATTATTATTTAAATTCTCCAACAAAAAAAAAAAAAAAAAAAAAAAAAAAAAAAAAAAAAAAAAAAAATTATAGATATCATTACTTTGTCAAGATTCAAATAATACAAATTATTTAGTTACTGCAGATGTTAAAACTGGTGAAATTGAAAAAAGTAAAGGAATTCAAAATGATGGTTTTAATATTACAAATAATAATAATTATATTTATTCAAATGATACAGATGATATTTTTTTACCAACATGCTCAAATGGTGAATTAACAATTTTACATTGGAATTTCAATGAACAATCAGATTATGTCAATCAATTTGCAGTTAATGGTATTTCTGATACTGATTCAAGTTATCAACCAAAATGTACATTGTCATCAAATAATGGTTTATATGTATTTTATAAATCAAGTGATATTGACAATCCAAGTAAACTCGTATTATTAGATTTAAATAATACTGATAGTGGTTCATTTTCATTATCATCATCATCATCTTCATTACAACCAGTACTACCAACAATTGAAATTTACACATTTAATGGTTTTAAGGCTGACAATGTTGAGATGATATATGTTGATAACCAAGATAGTAATGTTGTTTATGTAATTTATAATTCTGATGGTACTACACGTTCATGTACTCTCCTTCTCAATGAAAGAACCCCAATTTGTAAAAACGCATATTTTGACTACCCTTTGAATCCATATAATTATAATTATAATCCATTCTTCTTAACAAGTGATCTAGTAGGATTCGTTTCAATTCAATCAACATCACCAACTCAATTATTATTTGGACTTTGGGAATTAAATTTTGAAGGTGACTCTGCAACTCAAACTGATAATTTATGGCAATCAAAAAATCCTTCAAATTACACCTATTTTAAAAATTAAATTATAATAATATTATTTAATTTAAAAATCAAATCACTATATTTAAAAAATTAAAAAAATAAATTCATTTAATTATTTAAATTTCAAAATTTTTATTCATTATTATTACATAATATATTTTTTTATTGTGATAGTTTTTTATTTGTTTATTAATAAGAATATGAAATAGAAGAGGAAGATGATGTGGAACGGGAGGAAGATGATGTGGAGGATGAAGAAGTAAAAGATGGAATGGTTAAACCTAATTTTTTACAATGTTGATTACATTTATGTGATTGAAAGAATTTAATTATACCAGGTTTACCAAGGTTACAACTTCCAAATCTTAATGTATCAGTGGAATGAATTGCTGGATCAGTTAATAAATAACCTTTTGAGGTTTTGACACCTTGAATATCGACTACAATTGCTTTATTTTTTGATTCTTGATATGTCCAATGAGAGAATGTTTGAAGTATTTCAGACATTGCATCATCTTTTAACCAACCACAATTACTATTGTATTTTTGATATTCACCATTGATAAATGTTTCAATCCCAAAATACATTGGTTTTTCAGAATGTTTCATTTGTAAGACTTTTGCAACAGTGAATGTAATTTGATGTTCACTCGAAGTTAATGATAATTGTTTATTAAATTCAAGTGCAAATTTTGCAGCAACAGTTTGACATTCCATTGATTCAAAATATCTTTTCTTTGAATTTTCTCTACCACCAATATATTTTGATTGTTTAAGAACTACTTTCTTACCATGTTCGTCAATTCCTAAATAAGCTAATCTACAAGCACCGTGTGAGAATGGATTTGGAGCAATTTTAATTGAAATGGTAATTTCATTTAATTTCATTTCATAGGATGATGATAAACATGTAACAATATCTGATGGCATTTTAAATTTTGTTTGTAACATTTGAATATATGGTAATTCACCAAAATCAATATCCATATTGGTATTAATTTCAAATTCACGTTCACTACGTTGTTTACCTGTTGAGCCATCAATGTTGTGACCTAAATATTGTTCAGTCAATACTGATCTTGACACTGAAATACTTTCTTCAATTGAAATAAAAATTCTTTCATTCATTTTTGAAGTTTCTTTTGAATCGAATGAATTTATTGATTTCTTATTTCTTGATATTTCTTTAGTTTTTTTATCAAAAAAATCAATCATTTGACCTGTTTCTTTAAGATTAATATGGCCAAAATAGTAGTTGATATTTAATGAAATTATATCAGTTAATAAATCATCTAATTTAATACCATTTGGATCACCACCTGGATAAGAATCAGCCATTGAATGGTATTCAGTACCATGGCAAGGGGCATCAGCGATATGAATTACAACTCTAGTTGAATTTGGCCTCCATTTCATTGATTTAATTAAATCCATACCTCCAAATACATCTTCAGGACCATCAGCACCACCACCTGCTCTAATTTCAGAAACAAATCTAACAAATTCTACAGTGGAACGAGAGAATTGAAAAGTTGAACATCTGTTTGATGCTACATCGAAATCAGTATAACGAATAAAACCAAATTCAATATCTAAAAATGAATGTTTTAATTTTAATGCTTCTTGTAATTTTACAATATCACTCTTTATTTGTTCAATATATGGATCCATTGAACCAGTACAATCAACAATAAATAATAAATCAACACACTCCGATGCTCTAATTGCTTTAAATGTTAATTTAATTTCTTCATTTCTTTTTTCAATTTTTTTTTCTTTTTCTTTTGCAAGTGTTATTGAATCTTTTGTAGTAGTTGTTTTTTCATCTCTTGGGGTACTACCATAAACCATTCTTAATGCACTTTCATCTGATATATGTGTTTTACTACCACCTGAACTTAAACCACTTCTTGATGCATCAGTTTTTAATGATGTTGGCACTTTTCTTGTTCCAAGTGAAGTTTTTGATAATGAATTTGAAATTGAATCCATATCTGAAACATTAACTCTTCCGGATGGCTTTGTTTTTGATTCTTTTTCAGTTGACAAAACATACTTTGATTCCATTTTTTATTTTGATTCAATAATATTTTTTTAAGTTTTTAAACAAAACTTAAAATATGAATTTTTGAATTAATTTATACCATAGAGAAATTCATTTTTTTTTATTTTTTTATTTTTATAAATAATAATTTAAATTTAATTCAAAAAAATACTTTTTTTACTTAAAAAATTAAAAAAAAAAAATTAAGTTTTTCTGATCATCGAGATATTTTTTAAGCTTAAAAATATTGCAACAGTCTTTATGTTTAATTATCAAAATAAATTATAATGTTCATAAATTAAAAAAAAAATGAATAAAATTGTAGATCAGGTTGGCTTTTGAATACAATTGTAGATGCAATACAAAAAAAAAAAAAAAAAAAAAAAAGTAGATGATCAAGAAGTAAAAATGGAATTGTTAACCTAAGAGTTTAATTAATTGATAATTGTCTGGCGATTGAAACTTTATTATATTTGTATAAATGGACCTTTTTTTTTTTTTTTTTTTTTTCACTCCAAACCAAAGAATTTAAACAAATAAAATGAAATAGAATTATTTCAAAAACAAAGATATTAAAAGATTTTAGAGAAAAAAAAAGGAAAATTGAAAAAAAAAATTAAAAAAAAAAAATTTAAAAAAAAAATAAAAAAAAAAAAAACTAGATATTAAATAATATAGAAAAAAGAATTTATAAGTGGTTGCTTTTTAAGAATGTAGTGAAAAGGTTAGAAAGTTTTACTCAAAAATTTAAATTTTTATCTAAATTTTTTTTTCCCTTCTCATTACTATCATTTTTTTAGAAGCTTTAGTTTATTTTTATCTTGTGGTAGAATAAAATTAAAAAAAAAAAAAAATATCTTTTTTTTTTAATTTTCTGATACATTGATTTTTATAATAAATATTTGGTGCATTGCTTTTTAATTATAAAAAATCTTCGTTTGATTCCAATTACCTCACAGAATGGAATTATAAATAAAATTTTTTTTTTTTATTTTTTTTTTTACTTTTTTTTTTTAGAATGGCCTATTAGAATTATAATTCTATTCCCACTTATATCATATCTTTATTATTTTTTTTTTTTTTTTTTTTTTTTTTTTGGTATAAATAAAAATTTTAAAGATCACTAAGTTATTTTTCAAATAAAAAATAAAAATATAAAAAATAAATAAATTTAAATAAAAAAATAATAATGATATCTTTAAAATCAAATTATATAATTTCTATAATTTTTTTCATTTTACAAATATTGAGAGTGTTTGGCGATAGTGATTTCAGCTTATATTCAGTCACATCCAACCCAGTTGGTTCATATGTAACAATAGTTATTCCATTTTATAATCAGGTTATAGCAAACACTTCATTAAATTTAGATGGTTTAAACATTCAAAGCTTTTTAACAGTTGATCAAGGTGTAAATGTGGTATGTGTTAAAAAATAAATTAAAAAATAATAAATAATTATTAATATTCTCCTAATAATTAAAAAAAAAAAAAAAAAAAAAAAATTATAGATATTATTACTTTGTCAAGATTCAAAAAATTCAAATTATTTAGTTATTGCAGATGTTAAAACTGGTGAAATTAAAAAGAGTAAAGGAATTCAAAATGATGGTTTTAATATTAAAAATAATAATAATTATATTTATTCAAATGTCACAGATGATATTTATTTACCAACATTTTCAAATGGTGAATTAACAATTTTACATTGGAATTTCAATGAACAATCGGATTACGCCAATCAATTAACAGTTAATGGTATTTCCGATATTGACCCAACTTATCAACCAAAAGGTGTAATAACATCAAATAATGGTTTATATATATTTTATAAATCAATCGATAATAATAATAATAATAATAATAATAATAGTACAAGTAAACTCGTATTATTTAATTTAAATAATACTGATAGTAGTTCATTATCATCATCTTCATTACAACCAGTACTACCAACAATCGAAATTTACACATATAATGGTTTTGAAGCAGACAATGTTGAAATGATATATATAGATAATGAAGATAATAATATCGTTTATGCAGTATATAATACAAATGGAACTACACGTTCATGTACTCTCCTTTTCAGTGAACAAAACTCAATTTGCCAAGATGCATATTTTGACTATAATTTAAATCCAAATAATTATAACTATAATCCATATTTTATCACAAGTGATTTATCATCATTTGTCTCATTACAATCAACTTCACCAACTCAACTAGTATTTGGAGTTTGGTCATTAGATTTTGGAGCTGATACAACAACCCTAATCTATAATTTATGGCAATCAACAAACCCATCAAATATCACCTATTTTAAAAATTAAATAATGCTATTGTTTTTTTGATTTAATTTAAATCAACATGGTTAAATTTAAAAAAAAAAATTAAGAAAAAAAAAATTAAATGAAATAAAAAATTTAATTTTATTGAAGCTTTAAAATTAATTTTTTTTTTTTTTTTTTTTTTTTTTTTTCTAATAAACAGTTTGATTGGTTTGAATTACGAAATTTTTTTTTTTTTCTATTTTTTTTTTTTTTTTCTGAAAACCATTAAAATTTTTAAAAATCTTCGTTTGATTCCAATTACCTCATAGAATTAAAATATCTTCGATGCGGTTTCCATTTTTTTTTTTTTTCGTTTTATTATTTTTTAGAATGACCTTTATTATAATTCTATTCTCATTTTAATCATTCGTTTATATTTTAGTATAAATAAAAAATTATTTTTGTTTTAAATTATTATCCAAAAAATATAAAAATAAAAAACAATTCAAAAAAAGACACAATAAAAATAAAAAAAAACAATAATAATAAAATAATAAATAAATTAATTTATATAAATCAAATAAAAAATAATGATATCTTTAAAATCAAATTTTATAGTTGCAACAGTATTTTTCATTATACAAATATTAAAAGTATTTGGAGAATATGATTTTGGTTTATATGCAGTCACATCAAATCCGGTTGGTTCATATGTAACAGTTGTTGATACATTATATAATCAAGTATTAGCAAACACTTCATTAAATTTAAATGGTTTAAATGTTCAAAGCCTTTTAGAAGTAGATTCTAATTTAAATGTCGTATGTATTAAAATATTAAAAAAAAAAAAATATATCATCAATAATTATTAGTATTATTCTCTAATGATAAAAAAAAAAAAAAAAAAAAATTATAGATTACATTACTTTGTCAAGATTCAAAAAATTCAAATTATTTAGTTATTGCAGATGCTAAAACTGGTGAAATTAAAAAGAGTAAAGGAATTCAAAATGATGGTTTTAATATTAAAAATAGTAATAACTATATTTATTCAAATGCCACAGATGATATTTATTTACCAACATTTTCAAATGGAGAATTAACAATTTTACATTGGAATTTCAACGAACAATCAGATTATGCCAATCAATTAACAGTTAGTGGTGTTTCCGATATTGACCCAACCTATCAACCAAAAGGTGTATTATCATCAAAAAACATTTTATATTTATTTTATAAATCAAATGATAATAACAGTCCAAGTAAACTCGTATTATTAGATGTAAATACTACTGATAGTGGTTCATCATCATCATCATCGTCGCCATCATATTCATTACAACCATTCGAAACTTACTCATTTAATAGTTTTGAAGCAGATAATGTTGAAATGATATACATTGATGGTGAAGAGGGTTCTAATATTGTCTATGCAGTTTATAATACCAATGGAACTACACAAGCATGTTCTTTTGTTCTCAGTGAACAAAACTCAACTTGTCAATATATTCCTCTTGAAATTAATTTAAATCCACAAAATTATAATTATAACCCTTATTTCATCACAAGTGATTTATCATCATTTGTTACATTACAATCAACATCGTCAAATCAATTAGTATTTGGACTTTGGGAATTAAATTTTGGTGCTGATTCACCAACTCAAATCTATAATTTATGGCAATCAACAAACCCATCAAATATCACCTATTTTAAAAATTAAATAATATTATTTATTTTATTAAAAATTAATAAAAATATCTTTTTTTTTAATATATATAGTTTTATTTTTAATTTTTTTTTTTTTTTTTTTTTTTTTTTTTTTTGAATTATATGCTTTTTATTTAATGAAAATATCTCTGAAATGGTTCCCATTTTATTTTTTTTTATATTTTTTTTTTTTTAAACCAGTTTATTTTTCAAATGGAATAACTCAGGCATGTTCTTTTGTTCTCAGTGAACAAAACTCAATTTGTCAAGATACTTATTCTCTTGAAATCAATTTAAATCCAAATAATTATAACTATAATCCATATTTTATCACAAGTGATTTATCATCATTTGTTACATTACAAACATCAACTACTCAATTATTTTTTGGACTTTGGTCATTAAATTTTGGTGCTGATACAACAACCCAAGTCGATAATATTTATGGAAATCAACAAACCCATCAAATACCACCTATTTTAAAAATTAAATAATATTATTTATTTAGTTAAAAATAAAATTATTATAATTGAATTTAAAACTATTAATGAAAAAAAAAAAAAAAAAAAAAAAAAAAAAAAAAAAAAAAAAAAAAAAAATTTAATTAATAAAATTTAATAATTAAATTCTTTTCAAAGTATAACTATTTCTTTAATAGGAAAAACCATATGTTATTATTATTATAAAAAATTTTTTTAATAAAACTATTTTATTATTAAACATATTTCTTTTTTTTTTTTTTTTTTTTTTACAATTTATTAAAATTTATTAAAACTATATTCTAAAAAAAGAAAAAAAAAATGTAAAAAAATAATTTTAATTTTTAAAAATCAAATAGCCTCAACAATAATACCTTTCACAAAAAAAAAAAAAAAAAAAAAAAAAAAAAATAAAAAAAAAATAGAAATAAAAAAAAATAAAAAAAAAATTGTAACTGATTTTAAAATTAACATAATTATTATTATTTTTTTTTTTTCTAAAAAAAAAACCACAAATATGAAAAAAATGATTAAAAAAAATAAAATAACCAATCAAATTAGGAAGGTAACAAAAAAACAAAACTTTTAATCAATGCAAAAAAAAAAAAAACTGAAAATACAATGTTTTTTTTTTATTTTTTTAATAATATATTAAATTAAATTTTTAATTTTATAATAATAAAAAAAATGGGATTTTAATAAAATCTGAAAATTGATTTTTTTTTAAGTATAAAAGGTTATTTTTAAAATTAATTTCCAGTGTCATTTGTCAAATAATTAAATTACAAACAAACAAATAAATAATATATATATTTAAAAAAAAAAAAAAAAAAAAATAATCAAATAGTCAAATACATTAGAAAATAAACATTATTGTAAAATCAAAAATGTATCGAATTTTAAAATCATTTATACTATTATCATTAGTAAATATGTCTTTATCACAAAAGATTGGTAAATTAACACCAGAAGTACATCCTCCAATGACATTCCAAAAATGCTCAGAAGGTGGCTCATGTGAAACAATTCAAGGTGAGGTTGTAGTTGATGCAAATTGGAGATGGGTACACTCTGCACAAGGTCAAAACTGTTACACTGGTAATACTTGGAATCCAACCATTTGTCCAGATGATGAAACATGTGCTGAAAACTGTTATTTGGATGGTGCAAACTATGAAAGTGTCTATGGTGTTACCACTAGCGAAGATTCAGTTCGTTTGAATTTCGTTACTCAAAGTCAAGGTAAAAACATTGGTTCTCGTTTATTCCTCATGTCAAATGAATCAAATTACCAATTATTCCATGTACTTGGTCAAGAATTCACTTTTGATGTTGATGTTTCCAATCTCGATTGTGGTCTCAATGGTGCACTCTACTTAGTCTCAATGGATAGCGATGGTGGTTCTGCTCGTTTCCCAACAAATGAAGCCGGTGCTAAATATGGTACTGGTTATTGTGATGCCCAATGTCCAAGAGATCTTAAATTTATTAGTGGTTCTGCAAATGTTGATGGTTGGATTCCATCAACTAATAATCCAAATACTGGATATGGTAATCTTGGTTCATGTTGCGCTGAAATGGATCTTTGGGAAGCAAACAATATGGCAACTGCTGTAACTCCACATCCATGTGATACTTCAAGCCAAAGCGTATGTAAGAGTGATTCATGTGGTGGTGCTGCTTCTTCAAATAGATATGGTGGTATTTGCGATCCAGATGGTTGTGATTACAATCCATACCGTATGGGTAACACCAGTTTCTTTGGTCCAAACAAAATGATTGATACCAACTCTGTAATTACTGTTGTAACTCAATTCATTACTGACGATGGTTCATCCGATGGCAAATTAACCTCAATCAAGAGATTGTATGTACAAGATGGTAACGTTATCTCTCAATCAGTATCAACCATTGATGGTGTCGAAGGTAATGAAGTCAATGAAGAATTTTGTACTAACCAAAAGAAAGTATTTGGTGATGAAGATTCCTTCACTAAACATGGTGGTCTTGCTAAAATGGGTGAAGCCTTAAAGGATGGTATGGTTCTTGTTCTTAGTCTTTGGGATGATTACCAAGCCAACATGTTATGGCTCGATAGTTCATATCCAACAACTTCATCTCCAACAGATCCAGGTGTTGCTCGTGGATCTTGTCCAACTACCTCTGGTGTTCCATCTAAAGTTGAACAAAATTATCCAAATGCATACGTTGTCTACTCTAATATTAAAGTCGGTCCAATCGATTCAACATATAAAAAATAATTTTTTAAAAATAATATAATTTTATAAAAAATTATTAAATAAATAAAAAAAAAAAAAAAAAAAAAAAATATTAAAAAAAAAAAAAAAAATTTGTTTATTTGTTTATTATTTTTGATAAATAATTTTTTAAATATCTATGAGAAATTATATTTAAATTTATATCTAATAACCATTGAGATAAAATATTTTGATAATTAGAATTTAAATAAATAAAAATTTCAATTTTACCAGAATCTGCACAACTTTGAAATACATTAAATAAAAATGATTTAATTTTTGGTAATTTTGACAAACTTGAATCATTATTTAATAATGGTAAATAGTTTTCAATTAATAATTGCACAAATTTAATTGATCCATTATCTTCTAATTTACCTACAGACTTTGAAATTAAATCCATTTCATCAGCTGTTGAACCAAAATTATGACTTTCAAGTAATGAATTATCAATTTCTCCATTTTGTTGTTTTAAATAATATAATAATGGTTTGTTACTATCGTGAAAGTTGGTTTTACCAATTACCATTTGTGAAAAAAATTGAATTTTAAATAATTCATCGAATCTTTGTGAAAGGAATAAAAAGTTACAATATTTTATGATTGATAATCTACAAATACCACTTTTGAAAATATCATCATTTCTATATTCATAAATCCAATTAAATAATTCAATTTGATGTTTTTGATCAACCAATAATGTTATTCTATAAGTATATGTTAAATTTTTAATTAATGGTGATTTGTTTATTAAGTCTTTAATAATTTGTAAATCTGAATCTGATCTAACTTGATTTAACCATGATTCTAAATTATTGAAAGTATATTTTGATTTGAAAAAGCCAGTTGGTTCATTTACCATATAATTTATAACAACCAATGGAACTTTATTATTTTCAACTTTTGTAAATAATCCACAAACTAAATTTGAATCTTTCATAATATTTGTATCTGATAATAATAAGTCTTTAAACTTTTCTAATAAATCAATTCTACCATTTAAATAAAGTATTGATGTTTTTGGATCCAATAAATGATCTTTAAAACCATTATTAAATAAATATTCTAACATTTCAATTGATTTTATGTATGAGAAAGTATAAAATCTAAAAATATCAATGTATTCTGTTATTCTTGGTGATAAATCCTTATCACCACTACCATCACCACCACTACTACCACCACTACTACCACTACTACTACCAAAACTACTAATACCATTATTGTTTGTCTTTTTTACCTTTTCTATATATTTTGATAAAATTTCAATATTATCATATCTAATTAATAAAAGAAATAAAACCAATGGACCAAAATTACAAACATTCATTATGAAATCTAATTTCTGTTTTTCATCTTTTTCACAATTTGAAAATATAGTTGTTTCATCATTTAAACTTGCATTTATTGAATCTGCATTAAACCATTGATTTAAAAATCTAAAATTTGCAAAATCTAAACATAAATTAAATAAAGACCTAATTGATTTTACTCCTTTACTAAATTCAATATTAATTTGAATGCTTTCTTTATTTAAATCAAAATCATCAACATTATAAATAATATTATATCTTAAACTTGATTCATTATTATAATCTATATAAAACTTGTACAACTTTTTAATTGATTCATTCTCTTTGTAAATTTGATTTTTTAAAAATAAATTTGGTAATGTTAATTTTAATTCTGATTTTGTAAATTGAGATTTAAAAATTTCCAATTCTTCAATAGTTGGTGATTGTTGTATAAATGATGATAAATTTGGATGTAATACCATATATTTACAAGTACTAATAAATCTTCCAAAACTTAAAGGTGGTCTTCTTTGATTTAATAAATTTGATTGATCATATGGATCTCTATAATAATTTGGTAATTTAATATTATTTTCATTATTTTCATTATTTTCATTATTTTTAAACTTTTCATTTAAATAATTTAATAATTTAAATTTTATATCTTTATCTTTTAAAACTTCATTCCATTTTTTAGTTGATATAATTTCTTCGTATTCTTTTTGATTTAAATGTGGCAATATTAAATTAACAATTTCTTTTGATGAATTAACCAATAGTGATATATTAAATGTTTCAATATTTGGTTTAAATTCATGATATTTAATTAATACTTTTAATGCTGATTTAGATTTACTTTTCAATATAAATCTAACTAATTTATCAAATTGTTTCTTTTCATTATTATTATTATTATTTGTTGGTTGTTTTGTAATGAAATATAATGAATAATTTGAAAATAAGGATTTAAAAAAAAATTGGTTTTCATTTTTATAAGTTTCAATTAATATTTGAATTACATCTGGTTCAGATTTATCTTCATTAAAATCTTCATATGATTGAAATCCTTTAGATAGATTTTTAGGAATTTCAAAAATTAAATAATTATTATTTAAAATTTTTTCTTTTACTAATTCTTTCATTAGATTTTTATTTTTATTTTTACTTTCTTTTAAAATTGAATAAATTGATATTAAATTTGGTCTATCATATTTTACAAAATAAAATATTTTTCTAAACAAATATTGATTTTTAAGTATTTCCATTTGTTATTATTTTTAAATTTATATATGTATAATAAAAAGTATAATAATAAAAAATACAATAAAAAAAAAGTTTTAATATTGCATGAAATCAATTTTTTAAAATTAAAAAAAAAAAAAAAATAGTGTTGTGTGATTGTTCTAAGTTTTTGATATTTTTTTTCAGAAAAAAAGGATATAAAAAAAATATCTGAGTGCGTTAGACCCCCTACAGAAAACGCCTTGATCCTGACCCCCTACACCAAAGCTAAAACAAATTTAAATCAAAAAAAAAAAAAAATTCAAATAAAAAAAAAAAAAAAATCACTTAATAAGAAAAAAACACACAAATAAAACGAATATATATTTATTTATTTATTATTATCATTATTTTTCATTATTTTGAGATTTTTTTTTTTTTTTTTTTTTTTTTTTTTTTGATTTGGTGAGTTTTGAAATAATAAATTGAAAAATTGGTATATCTATGGCCAATTAATTAAAATAAAAAAGTAAAGAAAAATAAAAAAGAATAAAATAAAATAAAATAAAATAAAAGAGATAGACAATTGAAAATAAATAAAAAAAATAAATAAAAAAAATAAATAAAAAAAAGATAATTCTAAAGTGGATTCAAAATCGTTTATTTTATTTTTATTTTTATTTTAAATTTGTCACCTTTCATTTATACAATTAATTTCGTGAAAAAAATAATATTTTCAAAATTTATTTATTTTTTATTTATTTATTTTTATTTTTTTATTTTTATTTTTTTTTTTTACATTTATTATTTTATTTATAATTTTATTTATTATTATTCTTTTTTTATTTTAATTTTTAATTTTTTTTTTTTATTTTATTTTATTCATTTTTATTTTTTATTTATTTTTTTTTGTTTTTATTATTTATTATTATTTTTTTTTTTTTTTTTTTTTTTTTTATTTTTTATTTTTTTTTTTTTAATTTTGAGAAGAATCCGGAATGTTGTGGGAATGTAAAAAATTAAAAAAAAATAAAAAAAAAATAAAAAAAATAAAATTAAAAGAATTAAAAAAAAAATAAAAAAAAATAAAAAAAAATAAAAAAAAATTAAAATTTTAAAAAAAATTAATTTCTTTTTTTTTAAAAACTAATATAAATTAAAAAAAAAAAAATTTTATTTTAATTAAATTCACACTCATACATATTCATATATATATAATACAGATAAAATAATATTATTTTAAATATTACTCTTTTTTAGCGCAATTTTTTTTTTTTTTTTCCAACAACCAACCACAAAATGGCATCATCATCCTCAGCAAATATTTTTTCATTCCAAACTTATGCAAAAGATAAACAAAATGTAAATGGAAACTATGACTACAGCGATAGCGATTGCAGTGAAGATAGTTTCGATGAGTACTCATCCCAAGAAATTAATCAATTAGATAAATTAGATAGACCAAAAGTTAGTAAAACTGGAAATGTTATTCCAATTACTACCAAGGACTATGAAGCAGCCAAAGCATATAAACAAGCCAAAAAATTAAAGCAACTACAACAACAACAACAACAAACATCTGAAGAAGATGACCAAGATAGTACTACTACCACCACATGTATATACGATTTAATTACCAAAGGTAAAAAGTTAACAAAATTAGAAAAGGAATCCATAGCCAACGAAGAGACAGCCTCAAGGGATAAACTTATTAGCTCAACAAAGGTTGTAAAGAGAATTATCTATGATGAAAAATTAAAGGATAAAATAGATGAATTTGTAATTACATATCAATGTAATGGTACCGATAAAATCAACTCTTGTCCTCTTAAAAACTTTGATAGAATTCCTTGTAGGAATAATATTACAGAAATTAAATATGGTAAAGATAATCAAATAGTTTGGTGTAAAGCCGATAAAATTTATGATAGTGATTTTTCTTTTTTATCAGAATGATAAAAAAAAAAAATAATAATAATAAATATAATAATTATATTAATATTTAATAATACCATACATATATATTTTCAAAGGTATTATAAATATATATATAAAAAAAAGCATTGTAAATAAAAAAAAAAACAAAATATTTTTTTTTTTTTTTTTTTTAAAACTTTTAAAAAAATAAAAAAAATAAAATAAAATAAAGTTGTAAAAGAATTTCATTCTTTTTTCTTTTTTTTTCTTTTTTTTTAAATTATAATTTAAACAAACTTTTTATTATTTTATTTTACTTTTCTTTTCTTTTATTATTATTATTATTTTTTATTTTATCCATTTAAACCTTCTGCATTTGCAATATTGAAAAGAAAAGTACTCATACCATTTGGTAATTTTCTAGTTTCTAAAGATTCTAAAGTGATTGATGATTTACCAGTTTCTTCATTTGTTTCTTTTAAAGATTCTAATTTTGTTAATAATTCTTTCATTTTCAAATTTAAACCTTTAATAACATTTTGATCTGTAATTTCTTCATCATCTAATGAATCTAATAAAAATCTTAATACATCCTTATGAAATGAACCTAAAATAAATTGATCTTTTGATTGTGATGATACTGAAACTTCTTTTGAACTTACTATAAAAATAAATATATAAATTTAGATTAAAATTATTTAATATATATTATTATTATTATATATTATTATTATTATTATTATTATTATTATTATTATTATTATTATTATTATTTTAAAATACATTACAATCAACTAAAATATCATATAAATCTTCTCTTGATTTTATTGAAGAATCAGTGAAACCAGCACAATAAACACCAGTTGAAACCAAATCTTTTAATTCCAAATCAGAGATTGTAACGAATGGACGTAAAATATTCCAATTTTGACGATGAAATACAAAGAGTGGTAAAGCTCTAATTACTTTTAAAAGTGATGATAACTTTTCAGAGTAAACAACAATACGTTTTTTCATTGCCATAGCAGACCAAATTAAAATGATCTCTTCACCAAATAATTGAATGATATCTTTAATTGAAGTTTGTAAATAGCTTCTACGTACATCGAATGATGAATCGACAAATTTACCCATTGAACCAACATCGAATTGACCTCGGTTGAAAACACGTAGTTGGCATTCCAACAATTTCGAACAATCACCAGTTTGTTTATAAACTGATGACATTATTTGTGCTAATGATCCATACTTTTCAGGATTGAATTGATTTCTTACCAATACCAATGAGAATGCTACAACTCTTTTTAAACTATCAGGTACATTAATTTGAGTTATTGAACCATCTTCTTTATTAATTTGTTGGGTTTCAACTGATGTTGTATATATATAAATCCATGAGTTTTTAAATTTACTAAAGCTAAATTGTAATGATATCTTTTCTTGTAATAAGCTTGTTCTATTTAATATAACACTCTTTAAATCTTCTGTTATAGTTGGAAAACACCATGACATTAAAACATCTGAATTTTGATCTTTTTCAAATATTGTAATTGAATCTTCTAATGATATTGATGTTGCCATTTTCTTTTTTTTTTTTTTCAATTAACAAATAAATAAATAAACAAATAAATAAATTAATTATACAAATAAATTAAAAAAATAAAATAATAAAAAAAAAAATAATATTAAAAAAAAAAAAAAAAAAAATTTTCTTCAGAAAAAGAAAAAAAAGATTTTTATTTTTTTTTATTTTTTTTATTTTTTTTATTTTTTATTTTTATTATTGCTAAATAAAAACATTCAAATTTAGCATTTTTTTAATTGTTTTTTTTATTTTAAAGAACAACGAAAAGGGAAAAAAAATTTATATAAAAATAGATTTTAATAAAAAAAAAAAAAAAATTACAGATCATTTTGTGTATTTTTGAGTGCTCAATTTTATATATTAAAATTAAATAAAACTAAATCTATATTTTTTTTTTTTTTTTTTTTTTTTTTTTTTTTTTTTTTTGGAAAACTTTGGAATTAGATTTATTTATTTGATTTTCTATTTTTATTTCTATTTTTATTTCTATTTTTATTTCTATTTTTTTTTTTTTTTTTTAATTTGTATTTTTATAAACATTTTTCGATGGAAATATATCAATTATCAAAAGATTATTTAAATTATTTGGTTTTATTGATAATGTAATTAATACTTCATCATTATGATTATTTTTATTTTCTAATATTTTATTGTTTTTTATAATTTTGAAAATTGAATCATAAACGTAATTGAAAGGAATTTTATAATTTTCATTTTGTTGTTGTATTTTTTCATTTTCATTATCATTATTATTATTATTTATTTTAGTTTCTTCAATTAATTTATCGTAATCTTGAATGATAAAATTTGAAACTTTATTAAAGATTAAATAATTTAAAATCTTTTCAATTGCACGGAAATTTTCATTTGGATAAAGTGTATTCATTTTTTGGAAAATGATTTCAGAAACTTGTGATTTCAATTCAATCGATAGAATTGATAGATGGTTTTCCCTGCAAAATGAATTCTCAATCTCTTTAATAATTTGAAGTTTTGAATTTGATTTTGATAGTGGTAAAAATGGTAAACTTTCAGTCACCAATTTCGAAAACTTACTATCACCATAAATACTCTTAAACATTGCAGTTGCCTTCCTCTTTAATTCTAAAATACTTTGATTATAAGTCATACCCTCCTTATCAAAATCCGATGTCAATATATAAGTTCCTAATGATGTATTAATTTTAGTGGTAGTAGTTTTCTTTTCGTCAGAAATTGTAATTGTTGCACCATCTAAAAATGGTTCAATTACACTTATGATGTATGGATCAATTTTTTGAATTTCGTCAAATACAATCACACTGTATGGACATTCTATAAGTTTATTAATGATTGTATTATATAGTTTATCTCTAAGATGTTGAATTTTAATATTTAAATATTCTTGATCTTCTATTTTTGTATTTTCATTGTTATCATTATTATTTGTTGGTGGCTGTTGTTCAATTATTCTAAATTCTTCACCATTTATTAATAATAAACCATCACCTTCTAAACCACTACCATTTTCAAATAATACTCTTGAGACTAATTTTGATGATAATGTTTTACCAATACCGTGATCTCCAAAAAGGTGCATTACAACCTTAGTATCTGGATGTAAATATTTCCTATATATTATAGATTCAATTTCTTTGATTGCATCATCTTGAAATGAAACGAATCCTTCAAAATATTGCTTAAATGATTTTAATAATTCATTTTTATCTTTTTTAAATTTACAATTATTATTATTATTATTATTATCTTTATTATTATTATTATTAAAGTAGGTACCAAATAATGACCCAATATAATTTTTATAATTTTCATCATTATTTAATTTATTATTATAATATATTTCTTTACAGTCACCAAATATTTTATTCACATAAATAGAATCATCATCATTTTTTATTTTATCATTATTTTGTGCTGAATATGATTTTAAAAATAAAATCGATATAAATAGTAATTGGAGATAAAAATACCTTCCCATTATTTAAGTGTAATATTTAAAAAAAAATAAAAAATTAAACCCCCCTTTCCTGTTATATATAAATTAAAAAAAAAAAAATGGTATAATATTTGTTTATTTGAATTTCGATGATTATTAAATGTAAACAATATATATATATATATATAATATATCTAAATTGGGTGGGTTGTTTTTTTTTTATTATGTGTTTGTGTGGGTGTGAGTGTGATTAAAATTTAAGGAAAATTAAAAAATTTAAAAAAAAAAAAAAAAAAATTTTTAAAAAAAATAATTAAAAAAAATAAAAAAATAATAGTTGTAATTTTACATTATGTTTTTAAAAAAAAAAAAAAATAATTCAATATCCAAAACAATAATAATCAAATGCTTTGAAGAAAAATATTCATTTATTTTAAATCTTACATAATTTTTTTTTTTTTCTAATCTTGTAGATAATTAATATACAAAATAATTAGGATGTCAACCAAAATTTAATTAAAGTCAGTTATTGTATAAAAATAATATAAAATTTTGCTATACTAAAATGTAATTATAAACAAAAATAAAAGGTAAAAAAAATAATTTTATAAAATGATCTTTTTTTTTTTTTTTTTTTTTTTTTTTTTTTTTTTTTTTTTTCTTAAATTTAAATCTAAACAATAAATTTTTATTTATTTATTTTTAATAATTTACCACTTACCTATAATGTAAAATATATAACGATAATATATTTAAAATAAATACATTACATTTTTTACATTTGATATTTTTATTTATTGTTGAAAAAAAAAAAAAAAAATAATATTAATAATAATTAAAAAAATAAAAAAATAAAAATAATTTTTGTATATATATTAAAAATGAAGAAATCTAAAATTTTATTCATTCTAATATTTTTTTTAATTAATTTAATTTTGGTATTCTCATCATCCACATCACAATGTAAGTGTGTTTGTTTTTCATTGAATAAAATTAAAATTAAAATTATAAAAACTAAAAAAAAAAAAAAAAAAAAAAAAAAAAAAAAAAAAAAAAAACATTATATTATAGGGGAAACAATATCAAAAATAAATAATTTAAATAAAATTAACTCATTTTTATATATCAATGAAATAAACTCAATATTTACATATAATAACAAATCGATTTATATTTATAATTTAAAAAATAATACAAATTCAATAATTGATGAATTACCAATTGGTAAAGAAATAATCCCAACACTTATAAATGAAATAGACAATATTGCAATAAATTATAATAATAATAATTATGATTTATATGTATTAGGTACTGATAGACTGGATGTAATAGCAAATAAAAAAATAATTCAAAACCTTAAATATCCATATTTTAGTATTACAAAAAATTTAAAAAATAATAGCAATAATAATAATATTAATAAATTATTTATACAATTATTAAATAAAAAACATGGGCCAATAAAATCATTTAAATTATTTAATGATAATATTTATTTTATTGATGAAAAATATAAAAGAATGACAGTTATAAATCAAAAAGATGAAATTCAATTTACAATTGGTAAAGGAATTATTAATGATCCAATTGACTTTATAATAAATTCAATTGATAATCAAATATTTATTTTAGATAATGCGACCAACACTATTAATTTATTCAACTTAAACAATGGTAATAATTTAGGTGAAATTTCATTTCAATTACAAAATGAAAATGAAAATGAAAAAATCAATTCAATCACATATGAACCATCTCATAAAATACTTTATACATTAAATAAAAATGGTGTAATTATTGGTTTTAAAAAGAATAGCAATGGTATAACAACATTTAAATCAATAAGGAAATTACAATTACAATTATTTGATGAAACGTTTCATCCAAATATTTCAATCAATTATTTAAAAATTGATATTTTATTCAATAATTCTATAATAATTGCAAGTGAAAATAAAATTGAAATTTTTAAATGGGTTGGGCCATCAATTACAAATATTCAATTTATATATAACAGAATTGAAATCAGTGGTAATGGATTAACAAATGTATCATTAGTATATTTTGAAAATGATAAATTAAATCCTTGTACTGATTTATATTTTCATTATGATAAATTAATAAGTTGTAAATATGAAAATATAAAATCAAAATTAAAAACTAATAATAATTATCAAATTAATTTAATATTTAATAATAATTCTATTGAAGAAAATAATAATGACAATGATGAAGATGATATAAAATTTTTAATGGGTAATTTATTATTTATAAATGATGGTTGTATGGAAAATTATATATATGATGAAATTAATTTAAAATGTAAAAAATTAAATAATAGTTTAATAACAATTTCAAAATGTTTAAATAAAAAAGAAAGTGATAATTTTAATAAAACTATAACAATGATTGGGGAAACGTGTCCAAATTCAACAGATGATGGTGATGGTGATGATTGGGAACAGATTTCAAATTCAACCATTAATATCGGGTTAAATAAAATATTAAGATTTCAAAAATGTTGGGATGAAAAATTAATGTATAGATTCACTGAAATTGATTCAATACCAACGATTGAATCAAATTTAATTTTAAAAAATAATAATTGTAAATTTACATTTGATGAACCAATTTTAATAGATTTACAAAATATTATAAATTTATATCAATTAACTTGCTTTGATTTATATGGTACAAATAATATAATTAAAGCAAGTGGAATACCAATGATACCATATACTTGTAATATTTCATTAACAAATACCAATACTACAAATACAACTAAAAATGAAGATCTAATATTTTTAAAAAATTTTCAACCTTGGTTAATAGGTTATTCAAGATGTTTACATGGTATTAGGCTTAAAAATGATTTAGATAAATGTCAATGTAATTCAAACAGTAGTGGTGATGGTGGTGGTGATGGTGGTGATATTTGGATTGGTAAACAGTGTGATAGACAATCTTGTAATAGTAAAGTTGGTTATGAATTGGTTCCATCCACTGGACAATGTAAATGCAATAAAAAATGTAATGAAAATGAAGTATTGGAACCAATATCATGCCAATGTCAATGTAATATATCAATGCCTTTTAGATGTCCAGATTCTAATGATTGTACAAACTCATTTTCAAATTGTTTGAAATCATTCATTAGTAAACAAAATCGATGTGATAATTTATCAAGTAAACCATTTTCATGTGTTAATGGTAACTGTTATTCATCACCATCTGAATGTTTATCATCAATACCAGAATGTTTATATAAAAAATGTTGTTGGAACGGTCAACCTTATCCAAACCCAAAATCACCCACATCATCATGTTTAACATTACCAAGTTGTCCAAATATATTACCATATCGTTGTATTGATGGGTCATGTAAATTATCAATATCACAATGTATTTCCAAAACATTATTATTCACTCACCATACCCCTTGTAAACTAAATGACCTATGTCCAGATGGAACATGCCCACCTTGTTCAAATTATGATGGTTGTTCAATTCTTCAACCAATTCAATGTCTAAATGGTGAATGTAAAAATAATTACACACAGTGTCAACTACCATCATTAATATTTGGAAATAGTAGTAGTACTACTACTACTACTACAATTAATCTTTTAAAAAACAATGACCTCTTAATATCATCATCACCAATTTCATTTTTATTTGAACCTAAAAATAATGGAAATCAATTATTACCAATTTATATAAAACCAATTAAAACAATAGTTACAGTTGAAACTGGTATTGATAAAAGTGTTAAAGTGTATAATAAAAAAGGTGAATTTACTGCTGAAATTAATTTAAATTTACCATCAACCGAAAATAATAAAAAACAAACATTATTATCAATTGAACCTGTATCAGATTCATTTTTAAGAAGTGTTGGATTTTCAAAGAATTTATCAAGAGAAAATGCAATATATTCATCAGTTTTAAATATAACATTACCATTTTATCCAACTTTACCAAATGGTAATTTCCCATTCATTGTAAATATTACATTTAAAATGATAAATAATTTTAAAAATTTAATAATTTCAAAAGATACAATTAATAATTTTTGTTTAGGTTTTATAAATATTAAAAGTAATCAATGGGAATGTGTATCAATAAATGAAAATAATAATAATAATGATAATAATAATAATAATAATAATAATAATAATAATAATTTAATATTATCATCATCATCTAATGATAGGAATGAAATAATTGTAAAAGGATTTACAAATCATTTCACATGTTTTGCAGTGTTATTAAGGGGTAGTAGTGATTTTTTAAATTTTAATTCAAATGGAGTGAAAAGAAATGAAAATAGTAATGGTAGTGGTGAATCGAATCAATATAATAATTTATCATTTAATGTTTCACCATCAATTATTATTGGTACAATATTCGCTGTTATTGGTTTAGCAATAATTGTAGTAATTATTGGAGTTATTTATTTATCTTTAAAGAAACATGGTAGTTGGGAAACAATGAAAAATGTTTTTATTGAAAGATTAAAATATAGATTTTCATCATCGTCATCATCAAGCTCCTCAAAGAAAAATAAATCAACATTATCACCCACACAAATAATTGAACCAATTAATGAATCAAAAATTGAAAAATGTTTGTCTAATAATAATAATAATAATAATAATAATAATAATAATAATAATAATAATAATAATAATAATAATAATAATAATAATAATAATAATAATAATAATAATAATAATAATAATAATAATAATAATAATAATAATAATAATAATAATAATAATAATAATAATGAATTAATAGTTGATATAAATCAAAATAATAATGAAATTCAAAATAATCAATAATAATAAAAATAATAATCAAAAAAGTAATCAAAAAAAAAAAAAAAAAAATAATAAAAATAACAACAGAATTCAAAAAAAAAAAAAAAAAAAAAAAAAAAAAAAAAATAAAGTTGTCCAAAATAGATCAACACGACGACAAAGAATCTTTTCAAATCTTAAAATGAACCAAAAAAAAAAAAAAAAAAAGTTTTTTTTTTTTTGATTTTTTTTTTTTTTTTTTTTTTTTTTGGATTTTTTTTTTTTTTTTTTTTTTTTTTTTGAATTTTTATTTTTTATTTTTTTTTTTTTTTTCAATTTTTATTTTTAATCAGTCCTCGTTTTTTATATATATATACTATCTTTTTTATTTTTTTACTTTTTCCATTTTTATTTTTATTTTTATTTTTTTTTTTATATTATCCAATAATTTTCTATATTAAATAAAATCATTAATTTTCTATTTATATAATATATATTTTTTAAAAAAAATAAAAAAAAAAAACTTACGCTTGTTCAATTACCTGTATAACACATATATTAAAATATAAACCCAATTTGTGTATATTCAAAAAAAAAAAAAAAAACCTAACAAAAAATAAAAATAAAAAACACAAGAGTCTTATTTTTATTTGTATTCAACTGGTAAGTTATATTTATTTATTTTCTTTATTATTATTTTTTTTTTTATTTTATTTTTTTTGTTTTATTTTTTGCAAATAGCAACTTCCATATATCTTTTTTTTTTTTTTTTTTTTTTTTGGCAATCATCGTTTTTTTTTTTATGATTTTCAACCATTTTTTTTTTTTTTAAAATTTTATTTTTTATTTTTATTTTTTTTTTTTTTCGTCACACAAAACCCAAAAAAAAAAAAAAAAAAAAAATACACATATACAAAAAGTACTTATATGGATTATTATTATTTTTATTAATTTAATATCCCAACCATATTGCTTTCATTGTTCCAAGATATTTGTAAATTTACCAACACCACTATTATTTATCATTTAAATTCCTCATGTTCATTTTTTTAATAATCTTCAAAAAGCCCCGCAAAAAAAAAAAAAAAAAAAAAAAAAAAAAAAAAAATTTCTTTCTTCATCAACACTTTTTTTTTATATCTTTTTTTAACAACCACATTTTTTTTTTTTTTTTTTTTTTTTTTTTTTTTAATAATTTCTCACTTGTGATAGTTTTTTTTTGTTTTTTTTTTTTAATTTTTTTTTAATTTTTTTTTTTTTTTATCAAAATTAAATTAAACTAACTTTTTTTTTTTTTTTTTTTTTCTCTCTCTTTGCCCTTCAACCTTCACATATAACATATATATTTATATATAAAATCAATATATTAACAAAAAAAAAAAAAAACAATAATTTATTCCAATCAAAATTTTTTTTTTTTTTTTTTTTTCTTTCAATATTATAAAACATTCTTTATAATAATTTTCAAACTAAATAGAAAAACTGTAGTTTTGTTTTTTACTATTACCTTCAAACCTATTTTTAATTTAATTTATTCAATAGACGTTCAAGTAAGTAAAATTTTTTTTTTTATTTTCTTCCTTTTCCACTTAATATTTCAACGCAATGACTAATATGTATTTTTTTTTTTTTTTTTAAAATAAATTTTTTT